>NC_091953.1:132174421-132186921 GCF_031021105.1 Erythrolamprus reginae | reverse complement strand
AGTTAATTATTGTTTGCACTATGTACAAAACAGTTGGGTTTGCAGTATTTATTTATTTATTTATTTATTTATTTATTTATTTATTGATTGATTGATTGATTGATTGATTGATTGATTGATTGCACTATGTACAAAACAGCTGGTTTGCAGTATTTATTTATTTATAACAATCCAATATTAAAACAGTTAAAAACCCTTATTATACATACCAAACATACAGACAGACAGACATACCATGCATAAAATTGTAAAGGCATAGGAGGAAAGAGGATCTCAATTCCCCCATGCCTGATGGCAGAGGTGGGTTTTAAGAAGCTTACGAAAGGCAAGGAGGGTGGGGGCGATTCTAATCTTTGGGGGGAGTTGGTTCCAGAGGGCCGGGGCCGCCACAGAGAAGGCTCTTCCCCTGGGTCCCACCAAGCGACATTGTTTGGTTGACGGGACCCGGAGAAGATCCACTCTGTGGGACCTAACTGGTCGCTGGGATTCGTGCAGCAGTATATAAACAAGCTGACAATGACTGTTTGTATGTATTGAAGTACTACAGTTTTAAGAGGTAGTGTTGCAAATTACCATAAGAGGGAGCCAGAAAGCCTGATTTTCTCTCTCTGCTCTCTCTGTTCTTTCTGCTGGTTCACTGTGACTGATGCAGTAAGCTCTGTGTTAGTTTGATGTATTTGTAAGCTGTAATGTATGTCTGATACGTAAGACAAACATAGATTTATAATGTTATTATTGTATTAATAGTTATTGATTGATTTGAATGTGTATGCCCGAACTGTTTAACTTGACTGTGCTATTTCTAAAGTTAACAAGAATTGAATTTTAATGTATCTATTTTGTATGACTGGATAATTACTCATATCTCTTGGATATCTGCTGGAATTCCCCATTTCCTCTGTGTTGGTTGATCAAACTAAACTCCATTTTAATGTTTCTTTCTCGCAGCTGCCACCTGTCCAATCTCTCTGTGGCTCAGTGGCCAAGACACTGAAATTGTCAATCGAAAAGTTGGCAGTTCATTGGTTCAAATCCCTAGCACTGCGTAACAGGGTGAGCTCCCATTACTTGTTCTGCCAACCTAGGAGTTCGAAAGCACGTAAAAATGCAAATAGAAAAATAGGGAACATGTTGGTGGTAAGGTATCAGTGCTCCATGTCGGCCACAGGACCACCGAGAAATCTTTGGACAACACTGGCACTTCGGATTAGAAACGTAGATGAGCACCACCTCCAAGAGTCGGGAATGACCAGCAAGTATGTGTGGGAGAACTTTTACCTTAGGATTATTTTGATATTTATTTATTTATTTTTATTTATTTATTTTGTCCAATACACAATGAGGGGTTTAGTGGGTATATATCTATATACACATAGTAAAATACATGATGAAGGTTATAGAGGAGATACTCATAGTAAAATATATCTATGAAAGAATAGAAAAGAAGGTATAGTAATAGAACATATCAATGAAAGAATAGAAGAAGAGATATAGGAATAGAAGAAAGGTATAGGAGATATAGGAGAGCAATAGAACAGGGGACGGAAGGCACTCTAGTGCACTTGTACTCGCCCCTTACTGACCTCTTAGGAATCTGGATAGGTCAACCGTGGATAATCTAAGGATAAAGTGTTGGGGGTTTGGGGATGACACTATGGAGTCTGGTAATGAGTTCCACGCTTCGACAACTCGGTTACTGAAGTCATATTTTTACAGTGAAGTTTGGAGCGGTTAATATTAAGTTTAAATCTGTTGTGTGCTCTTGTGTTGTTGTGGTTGAAGCTGAAGTAGTCGCCGACAGGCAGGACGTTGCAGCATATGATCTTGTGGGCAATATTTAGATCTTGCTTAAGGTGTCTTAGTTCTAGACTTTCTAGGCCCAGGATTGAAAGTCTAGTCTCGTAGGGTATTCTGTTTCGAGTGGAGGAGTGAAGGGCTCTTCTGGTGAAGTATCTTTGGAGATTTTCAAGGGTGTTAATGTCTGAGATGCAATATGGGTTCCATATGTAATCAATAGCAAAGTTACTGCTTGTTGGCCTAAAAAAGGACAGTTAATGGTCTACATTTTAGAAGGGCTGCATTGATGTTTACTTGAACTGCATCCAATGTTTTCTGAACTCCAAATGCTCAGCCTACAATTTCCTACAATGTGACATTTACTCCTCATTTAGTTAGGGAAAAAGCCCCACCACCAATGAATTAAGTAAAGGTTAAGCATGCATTACATATCTGACAAGATCTATCCTAAATCTTAAAAGATACAATCTACTACTGTAGTACGATAATTCAGTGGATAAAAGTCAAAGCCATTGCTAGAACGGCTTTGAACAATAATTTACCGCAAGCCAGCAGAATCATCTAGCTCAATACCCGAGGCAATTAAATGCTTTTTTCAATAAATAAGTGCAGAGCACAGCTACTTTTTAAGGCTGGTTGACAGATGACGCTTTAGCTGTACTTGTGAAATTTATCAGGGTAAATTAAGTTTGCATCCAGTTTTTGTTGCCACAAGGTAAGAAAGATGTTGAGACTCTAGAAAGAGTGCAGAGAAGAGTAGCAAAGATGATTAGAGGACTGGAGGCTAAAACATACGATGAACAGTTGCAGGAACTGGGCATGGATAGTTTGATGAAAAGAAGGACCAGGGGAGACATGATAGCAGTGTTCCAATATCTCAGGGGCTGCCACAAAGAAGAGGGAGTCAAGCTATTCACCAACTTACCTGAGGGCAGTACAAGAGCCAACATGTGGAAACTAATCAAGGAGAGAAGCAACTTAGAATTAAGGAGAAATTTTCTTACAGTGAGGACAATTAATCAATGGAACAACTTGCCTCCAGAAGTTGTGAATTCTACAATACTAGATTAGACAACAATTTCTTCTTAAATGGTGTTGTGGTTATCTCTGGCCCAACTCTTGCCCCAAGGAATGTGCAGGTGGATGTGGGGGAAACATCCACATGCTGCAGGTCTGTTTTGCTCCCGATGGAATCTGCCGATGAAGCCTCCTCTGACCAAGGAAGCGTGAGTGACAGGGAAGAGGGGAGTTTGGCAAACAGCCCAGGAGGAGATCAATCATCTGTATCATTCCTGGATTCTGAACAAGAATTAATGACACATCCACGCATGCGTAGAGTGATGCATAGGAGACAACAACTGAAGGATTATTACAAGAGAAAATGAGGCCACCTGTGGTTGGGTGGGGCTGCTGTAATTAGTGCGACAGATAAAAAGTACAGCGTGCTGGTTTAGCCTTGTGGCAGTTTATCTGATTCATTGTTTCGTCAAGATCGTGGTTTTTGTGCTGTTCAAGATTGTGTGTGGACTCTCTGCACTTTAGAATTGGACTCAATTTCCCAGTTATTGGGTGAGCAATTGGATTGCATTTAACCTGTGCCTTGTGTGTACCAGAAAATCCCCTTGACATTTAAAAAGGGAGCTTTTTCTCTTTTTCTGTTTATAAAAACCTTTGGGTTTTCCTTTTATCGTGTGGTGTGTGTCTTCCTGGACTAATTACCCTGTAATTATGGGTGGTTGAAACACGCCGGCAGAACAAATGGTATAGGGTTTCCTGCCTAAGCAAGCAGTTGGAGTAGAAGACTTTCACCTCTGTTATTCTATTCTATTCTATTCTGTTCTGTTCTGTTCTGTTCTGTTCCGTTCCGTTCCATTCCATTCTAATTCTATTCTATTCTAACTCTATTCTATTCTCCTGTAGTTTATGAAACAACTATGATTTTCTCCTCATTTAATGGAAGTGGTTAATTTCTATTAATCTGCCCACACAGTAGAAAGAGTTGTATGATGGTTGGGGGAGAGGTATATTAAAACTGAAAAACTTTACATACTTTATGTTTCTTTTTTTTTTATGTACAGGTTACAACAAAATTCATTTAGTGACCATTCAAAGTTACAACCATATGGAACAATGTGACTTGTGACCATTTTTCACACTTATAACCATGGTCCCATAATCAAAATATAGATGTTTGGCAACTGGTGCATAATTATGACCGTGTCCTGCGTCATGTGATGAACTTTTTCGATCTTTTGATGAATAAAGTCAATGGGGAAGCCAAATTTACTTAAATACCATACCACAATTAACTAAATAATACAAATAACACAAATAACTAAACCACAATTGCAGTGTTCCAATGTTCCTTTAGAGCAGGGGTAGGCAAAGTTGGCTCGTCTATGACATGTGGACTTCAACTCCCAGAATCCCTGAGGTAGCATGAATGGCTCAGGAATTCTGGGAGTTGAAGTCCATAAGTCATAGAAGAGCCAACTTTGCCTACCCCTGCTCTAGAGGCTGCTCTAGTGGCGGAATCATTGGTCAATGGTGATTGGTTGCTCTGTTGAACAACCTCCTAAAGAGCCGTCAGGAGCTCTTTTACCTTAGATGTTATTCTTGATTTGTTCCCTATTGTGTTTAATAAATATGACTGTTAGTACAAGGTGCATGGTTGTTAGGTTTTGCCATTGTAAACTACCTATTGTAGTTTCTTGTACTATCACTTTAAATATTTTGGGCTGGTTCGCCATAAGAGGGCGCCAGTACTCCTTCCCTCAATGATGCTTTAACGCTCATTCGTTTTTGCTTTGCTTTGAGGGGGGAATGTATTTGTTGACTGCTTGTTATGGATTGTTTCTATTTTGTATATATATGTAAATAGTACTTATTAAGCATAACTAAGTCTGGGTCTTTGTTTCTTTGGCTTTACCACACATCCACACTCTGTTAAAATTCTCTGCTCAGTGTATGTCAAAGGTCTCACAGCCTAGCTATACCGAGACATACCAACAATGACTGAACCCAGTTATAAGTCAAACATTGGTTACTGCCCTGCCAGCTATTAGACATAGATTGACTTAATAATTGTGGCAAGAAAGGGGTGTTGTGCTTAACAACTGAAATTTGGGGCTCAATTGTGGTCCTAAGTCAAGGACTGCCCATAACAGGGGTGGATTCTGGATCTGTTTGCTGCCAGTTCGATCAGGGTTGTGCCATAGGCACACACCCGCTTCACCCACCAGGGGGAGCCTTCAGCAATGGAAAAATTCAAGATGGCAGCGCCCACAGAGGCCCTGAAGGAAGTGGATCCATGACATCATCATTGGTTTACTAGCGGTTCTAAAGAACCGCTTAGAGCCGGTAGGAACCCAGCTCTGGCCTGTATACAGTTTGATTAAGTGCTGCACACTTTTGAGATTTTGCTGCTTTTCAGTTTTAAAAGGGCCATAATAGTCTGTCCAGAAGGACAGAAATAAATAAGGACCCAGTCAGAATCTCCTTTCACTCCCGAAGGCGTGTGGGAGCTTTGAGATTGCTTCTCACCTGGTCTCATTTGAAGGGTTTTGAGGATAAACTCCCTTATCCTCAGGCTTGTTGAAGGAAATGACTTTATAATAAGTCACTGTAAAGAAATAATTTAAAGCAGTCACTTTGGAGTTCAATATAGAATAAAAACCGCCTCAATTCCTCAGTCAACCGAGAAAGCTTTTATTTAGCTGAATAAGAAAGCTGTGTTTAAAAGGCCGGGAATTTCTGCCTTTTAAAATACTATACAGAATATACAGAAAGGCAGAATAACACTTAAAGAGACACAATTGCTTTCTCTTAAAGCTGAAGAAGTAAAAGAGTATTATATTTTAAGAAAGGGCTAAGGATTCCTCAACAAAGCACTTGCTACTTCTTTGTTGCCGCTGCACAAATTTCTCATTGATTCGATCATCGGGGATTGTTTGTAAAATGAGAAACAGCGTTCACGTTTATTTAGTTTGCAATTTAAAAGATGCCTTAAAAAGACCACATTTGCCTTTATACTTTTCCTAATATTGCATAGATATATACAATATCTATTGTGTATTTTTCTACATGCAATAGTTAAATTTATCGATCAATTCAGATTTGTAATCCCCCCAAAATGCAATTATTTTTCCATATAGCCGGGGCGGGGGGGGGGAGTTTTCCTCTTGGTTTTGACCAGTTCGCTTGAATTGGTAGCAAACCACCGGTGACCAGTGTTCCCTCTAATTTTTTTGGAGGGTGGGCGGAAAAGTATAGTGTCTGAGCAACAGTCCCTTCAGGACTGGGCAGCACAGAAATGACAAATCAATCAATAAATAAACAAACAAACAAATAAAAACCCCACCCTGTTTTGCCTCAGAGAATTTCAAAATAAAATACTGTACTGTGTGTCTATAACAGTGAGCTCATAATAGGGCAACTCTATCAATATCAAAATGCCACTTAAATAGTTGAGCTAGTTTCAAACTAGATTTTGATTTTCTTTCTCTCTTCCTTACTCCCATTCTTTTTCTTTCTCTTTTCCTTCCTCTCTTTTTTCTATCTGTTTCTCTCTCTTCCTCTCTTCCTCTCTCTCTCCTTCCCTCTCACTCTTTCCCTCTTGGCTTCTGGGCAGGTTTGAAAAACTCTGAGTTGATGATGATTTTTAAGTGAGCAATTGCTCACTGCTCAGCTTAGAGGGAACTATGCCGGTGACATCATGATGATGTCACAGAACCAGTTTGGTTAGTGCTGGTCCATGGGGCTGCCATCTGTTCCCTCCCCCCTTCTGTGCATATGCAGAAGCCGAGTTTCTGGCACTTCACATGGGTTGCTATCTTGTTTTTTGGCTGTATTTGGGTGTGCGTGTGTTATTTTTGCCACTGCACATGCGCATGTGCAAATGCGGCCACGCAACATAGCCACACAGTGCTGAAAGAAGTGAACTGACAGTGAGCTAAGTTAGAACCCATCCCTGAATCGAATAGAACAGTGATAGCAAACCTAGGTTCCAAAGCTGACACGCAGAGCCATATCTGCGGGCACGCGAGCCGTTGCCCTAGCTCAGCTCCAACGTGCATGTGTGTGTCGGCCAGCTGATTTTTGGCTTGCACTGAGGCTCTGAGAGGCTGTTTTGGCTTCCAAAGAACCTCTGGGGGGCATTTTTACCCTGCCCTGGCATCAGGGAAGCCTTTGGAGCAGGGGAGGGTGAAGCCTACTGGGCCCACCAAAAGATGGGAAACAGGCTGTTTCCAGCCTCCAGAGGGTCTCCAAGGGGGTGGGGAAAGCTGTTTTCACTCTCCACAGGCATTGAATTATGGGTGTGGCACTTGTGCATGTGCGATAGTGCTCGTGCACGCTCTTTCGGCACCCAAGGAAAAAAAGGTTTGCAATCACTGGAATAGAATACAGTGTTCCATCGATTTTTGCGGGTTCGAACTTCGTGAAAAGTCTATACCACGGTTTTTCAAAAATATTAATTAAAAAATACTTTGCGGTTTCCCCCCCTATACCATGGTTTTTTCTGCTCCGATGACGTCATATGTCATCACCAAACTTTCGTCCACCTTTAATAAATATTTTTTTTTAATAAACTTTAATAAAAAAACATGGTGAGTAATAATCTAAATGGTTGCTAAGGGAATGGGAAATTGCAATTTAGGGGTTTAAAGTGTTAAGGGAAGGCTTGTGACACTGTTCATAGCCAAAAATAGTGTATTTACTTCCGCATCTCTACTTCGCGGAAATTCAACTTTCGCGGGCGGTCTCGGAACGCATCCCCTGCGAAAATCGAGGGAACACTGTATAGCAAAGAATAGAATAGAGTAGAATAGAGTAGAGTAGAATGGAGTAGAATAGAATGGAATGGGATGGGATGGGATGGGATGGGATAGGATAGGATAGAGTAGGATAGAATAGAACTGAATTGAATTTGACGCATATTGTGGTCTTATTATAGAATGTGGTTTTTTTCCCCTTTCTTTCTCTCATGTTGTATGGGTGTCAGTATTGCATGGGTAAGATTCAGAAGTCACAAGGTAAGTTCCTGAAACGTTTACTGTAAAAGAAAAAAAATAATAATTGTAGAAAGAATAGTCAGACAAAAGATCTTTTGAACCAAATGAACCTTGAGCCAAATGGAAGTGATGCCAAACGAACAGGCAGATGGAGATGAGATCTAATATCTGACATAAAACGGATCATGGAGAGAGCAGGAGGAAACAAGACAGTTTGTCTTGGCCACAGTGATTAGCTCTGTTTAAGACCACGGGGATCACGTCAGTATGTGGAACCCATTAAAGTTAATGGGTGTAGCAGAAGATTGGGTTAATCTTCTGAGGAAACTTTACACTGTACAGGAAGCTAAGATTAAAAACTGAGTTTTGAGAAAAAGAGCACTTCAGAATAGGAAAGGGAGTAAAGATAATGATACGTTTGTGTGCCCCCCCCCAGTGAAAGGCCACAAAACCTTTTACTACCACATTACGGGCATGGCTTATTTTGTGGGTGTGGCTTGTCAACCATGTGACCGGGTAGGAGTGGCTTGCCGGCTATGTCACCAGGTGGGAATGGTTTGATGATCATGTGACCGGGGGGTGGCTTAAGGGTCATGTGACTGGCTTAAAGGTGGCCAACTTGACATCACTGACATCAAGGGTTAGGATGCCTGGTCTCTCCTCGCCTCAAAGAGATACAAGATATTACCGAACATCCAAAATATACTATTTAATCTTATGCCTTATATGTACATACATATTATACACAGACACTCAAAAATATACATTATCTACTATATGTAAGCTCCCTAACTGTGCCCGCCCCCCATGTGGGCAGCAGCCCATGACCAGTCCCCCCCCCAATAGTTTTTAATTATAGAAAGAAATTACAGCTTAGAATAAACATATCAACAGTTTGAGGTGTGCAAATGACAAGTCTTTAGGAGCTGAAGGTTAAAAAGAGGCTGATTATAAAAGTAAAAAGGAAAGGACATAATATTATTACATATTATTTGGCACTCGTATTTTGGCCTTTCAAGTTCAATTGGGGCTTCTCGGCGGCCTCCCGAACGCCAGAACCCGGAATTCGGGTTTGGCGTTCGGGTTCAGGAGGCCGCCAAGAAGCCCCCCGGCTGTTTTAAAAGGTGACAGCCGGGCGGCGGGGCTTCTCAGCGGCCTCCCGAACCCAAACTTTTGCCGAAGTTCCGGGTTAAAAAAATTAGAAACAGTCATATTAATTACACCAGTACACATTTTGCATAATTTGAACTATATTATTTACTGTCCAGTGTCTGCACTGATTGGGGTAGATTATAAATATTGTTAACAAATACATAGAGTGCTGAAATTGTCTGTATTTCTTTATTTGGTTTTTTTTCTTCATCTTGCTTTCTAGAACCCGGAGTTTCTGATATATACTGTATATATATTGTCATATCTGATAGTTAATTGATTTACCCTGAAGGTTAGAACTGCCTCTATCAATCGGTTGCCTAGAATTTCATCCTTAATAATCTACTGAATTATTTTAGAACATATTAGTGGAATCCCCCCCCCCACATGACTTCAGGCAACAAACATGTCCATTTTTGTCAGCCAATTTAAAGCTCGCGTAATTTTAATACATTGTAGGAAGATGTTTACTGATTGTGAGATATGAGAGATGTCAAACCAATGTAATTTCGGATTTCTGCATTACTAACAATAGGATGGGTTGCATTCTGCTCAGATCATTTTGACTCTATCAGAGTTCATTGCAAATGCCAGAAGCTTAGCATTCATCAATTGTTTTAAAACCTATCACTCCCCCTCCTGCCCCCGTAAAATATTGCTCAAATGCTCTTTTGATCTGTGGTTAAACTGCATTAAAAGACAAATATGCAATTTTGGATTAGTGCCATGCAGTTTCCTTGATATTTTAAGAAATAACCAATGCTTAGAAGTTTTAAAAAGAAACAGTTATGAGTGGAATTGAGCTTTATAAATTAGCAACTTACTGTGTAGATAAGCTGCCATATAATCTTTACACTTTGGTATTATGCCTACATATTGTTTTATATAAATGTCCCTTCCTACTTAGTTCCTGACATATGGTATTGTTCATTTTCTAACATGTTGTCATTGTGGATTGTATGAGTACTAAAATTGGAATAGGTTGTATGGAACTAGAATAGCATAGTCTTCAAATGAGATATGAATTAAAACCCAGATGGAAATTAGTTTTTTTCCTCTAGTACCATTGAAGCATATTATAAATACAGATATGTAAAATATCATAGATACGGAGGAAGTCAATGATAATCTTCAATCTTCTCTTGCTGTCTTATTCATATGTTTTGTTTAGTAAAAGTGGCATAGGAAATGATGAAATTTATTCATTCATTCATTCATTCATTCATTCATTCATTCATTCATTCATTCAATTTTTATGCCGCCCTTCTCCTTAGACTCAGGGCGGCTTACAACATGTTAGCAATAGCACTAGGTTATTGCCCCCACAATCTGGGTCCTCATTTTACCACCTCGGAAGGATGGAAGGTTGAGTCAACCTTGAGCCGGTGATGAAATTTGAACCGCTGACCTTCAGATCTACAGTCAGCTTCAGTGGCCTGCAGTACAGCACTCTACCTGCTGCGCCACCCCGGCTCTAGAGATAGAGATAGCCCTACTCTTTCCCTGGATTTGGGTTGGTATATTTAATTTCTATCCAGCTAATGGCAGCAAGATAATAGCAATAGCAATTGCACTTATATACCACTTCACAGTGCTTTTACAGCCTTCTCTAAGCGGTTTACAGAGTCAGCCTTTTGCCCCCAACAATCTGGGTCCTCATTTTACCCACCTCAGAGGGACGGAAGGCTGAGTCAACCTAATAACCTAATGATAATAATATATTATGAATCTAATAATAAACTAAGGAGGACCAGATGTAACTAAATTGGGGTTGGATATTTCCAGGGATTACTACAGTTACAATTACTCAATCCAAGAGCTCATGTTCTGTGGGCATGGCTTGATGGCCATGGCAGGGAAAGGAAACTGTAAAGTCTTCATTTCCACCCCACTCCACGGGAAGCATTTATTTATTTATTTATTTATTGGATTTGTATGCCGCCCCTCTCTGTATACTGCATACTGCAAAATCCCTATTCCCTCCCTACTCCTGAGGGAAGGATATTGCAAAATCTCCATTCCCACCCCAGTCTGGGGCCAGCCCAGAGGAGGTATTTTCCAGTTCTCTGAACTACTCAAAATCTTTGCTACCTGTTCTCCGAACTACTCAAAATTTCCACTACCGGTTCTCCAGAACCTGCTGGGTTTCATTCCTTCTGCAAAGAGCCGGGGTGGCGCAGCAGGTAGAGTGCTGTACTGCAGGCCACTGAAGCTAACTGTAGATCTGAAGGTCAGCAGTTCAAATCTCATCACTGGTTCAAGGTTGACTCAGCCTTCCATCCTTCCGAGGTGGGTAAAATGAGGACCCGGATTGTGGGGACAATAGGCTGGCTCTGTTAGAAAGTGCTATTGCTAACATGTTGCAAGCTGCCCTGAGTCAAAAGAGAAGGGCAGCATAAAAAATCAAATAAATAAGTAAATAAGTAAATAAATAAGTAAATAAATAAATAAGTAAATAAGTAAGTAAGTAAGTAAGTAAGTACGTACGTACGTAAGTAAGTAAGTAAGTAAGTAAGTAAGTAAGTAAGTAAATAAATAAATAAATAAATAAATAAATAAATAAATAAATAAATAAATAAATAAAACCTATCTTGGGACCTGAGTGGACCTGAGCATTTACTGGCTGTTATGCCGGGCTTCTCGTTAATAGCCCCCAGTGAGAGAGGAATGCAAAGTAAAACACACACACGCCGGCTCAGAAGAAATAAAAGTAGTTTATCTCAAACAGTATTAAAAGCACACACATTTAAGCAGAGTCAAATTTCTCTCATCCAGATAACAGTCCTGGGTCGACAAGAGTTAACTGTGAATTGTCCAAAGAGTCAACAGAAATCCTGGAATAGTCCAAACGTTGGCAATGATCCTTCTCCAAATGAATAAACGCCCACATGCACACTCCCCAACGCCCGTAATTTATCATCAACCCAATTAAACTAGCAGGTGTTCTCCCTTATCTCTGATGATACCTGCGCAGTTGGTCCCTTCTAGCCATGAGCCTGCGCATTCGGGCATCTATCCACCGATCCTCCTCCGAGTCTGATGACTCACTAATGGGGTAATTAACTAATGGGCTGGCTGCACCCATCTCTCCATCTGATTCTGCTTCCCCACCATCTGACCTTGGCAATGAATATTCACTATCAGAAGCTGCTGGCAATAATACAAGTCTCTGTGACCCTGAGGATTCCCTTAAACCAAATTCCCTGTTGCAGGAGCTGGCCCAAAGCCAACCACAACATTAGCCAGATTATTATTATTTATTAGATTTGTATGCCGCCCCTTTCCATAGACAGATGCCCTTCCTGACACCTAAGCAGAGTTCTGAGAAGATATTTTATCTTTGTGTTCTGATAGAGAAACATCTGCCACTGCCTAAAATTGAATTCTCAAGTTTCCAGTTGAGCGATTCACCTCTAGGCCATTGTGCCACACACTAGTTGAATATACCTCTCCTTTAACCTAAACATCTATTGCTACTCACACTAAGAAATAACAGTAATACTGTTTTAGACAAGTGCAACTTGTTTCTTTCATGACACT
>NC_091953.1:132103506-132174221 GCF_031021105.1 Erythrolamprus reginae | reverse complement strand
AGTAGAAAACTACCTGTCAAGTATTGAGCAATTGACCTATATAAAGAGAAGAGGAAGACCGTTTTACAATTTTGCAACTTACTCTAAAAAAAACCCCTCTCAGAAAGTTTGTTTTTCTAAGTAACATATACATGTTTACACTTACTGTATAGATCTCACTCTGAATTCTGGAATGATGTTAATAGCAATAGCAACAATACTAAAACTTACATACCCCTTCACAGAGCTTTAAAGTCTTCTCTAAGCGGTTTACAGAGTCAGCATATTTTGTCATCTTCTTTCCATTTGGAATGGTGGCGCAGTGGTTAGAGTGCAGTACTGCAGGCTACTTCTGCTGACTGCTGGCTGCCTGCAATTTGGCAGTTCAAATCTCACCAGGCTCAAGGTTGACTCAGCCTTCCATCCTTCTGAGGTGATTAAAAGGAGGACCCAGATTGTTGTGGACAATATGGTGACTCTGTAAATTGTTGTGAAGCACTATAAAGTGGTATATAAGTCTAAGTACTGTTGCTATTGCTATTAACATTATTCCAGAATTCAGAGTGAGATATATAAGTGTAAATATGAGTTACCTTTGAAAAACAAACTTTCTGAGAGGGTTTTCTTTTAAAAAAAGAAGAGACAAATATGAATGATGCTTTTTCCAAGAATTTTAACTTTGAACCAAAATATTGGTTTCCGTCTTCGTAGGTTCGAGTTACCTCTCATCGCCACTGTTAGATCGGGAATAAGGAGATATGCGGTGTTGCAGAATTTGTCTTTATTAGGAACCGGCTTCACAACAAAGTAACAGCAAGTAAAGAGTCTTCGGAGAGGGGCGGCATACAAATCTAAATAATAAATAAAATAATAAATAACATGTAACAGTTTGAAATTCACGGCAAAAAGTCTAAACCGCGCTGCATGGCAGCCCTATTTAAAGGGCTACAGTTTCAGTAGGCATGGCTATGACAGCCATTTGGATTTTCCCGCCCGTGAAGCAACCAATCATGGGCGGCCTATGTAAATAAGTAAATTCAAACATACATTAGCATATTCCTTATATTTATTTATTTTTTATTTATTTATTTTGTCCAATACACAATAAGGGTTTTAGTAAAATACATGATGAAGGTTATAGAGGAGATACTCATAGTAAAATATATCTAAGAAATAATATAAAAGAAGATATAGTAATAGAACATATCAATGAAAGAATAGAAGAAGAGATATAGGAATAGAAGAAAGGTATAGGAGACATAGGAGAGCAATAGGACAGGGGACGGAAGGCACTCTAGTGCACTTGTACTCGCCCCTTACTGACCTCTTAGGAATCTGGATAGGTCAACCGTAGATAATCTAAGGGTAAAGTGTTGGGGGTTTGGGGATGACAATATGGAGTCCGGTAATGAGTTCCACGCTTCGACAACTCGGTTATTGAAGTCATATTTTTTTACAGTCAAGTTTGGAGCGGTTATGACCATTAGGACCATTATGGTGCCATGAATTAGGAAGACATCCTTAATTTCTTTTTACTTATCCAAAGTTCAAACCAGACTCTTTGGAAATTTCTCTTCTCACACTGTATCTGCTTCCTCTGTCTATATTTTAGAGTTTGGAATGTATCTTTTTACTGCCTCATCAGCATTCACTAAAACAAACAACTTTGGACTCTTTTAATTTGGCAAAGTCCCCTGAGACTCTCATCCATAAATTTCAAGACAGTGTTTAATCTCAACTCGTAGTCTCTCCTTGGCAGGGAAAAAAAAGTGTCTTGTGTGCAGAGAGGAGAGAAGGCAGAATCTGAACGAGGCCGGTGACTGAAAATGGAACATGAGGGACAATATGTTGTCAACAAAATGATTTGTCAAGAGAAGGTGATATTGCAAAAGGATACAGATTGAGGCACAGTGGAAACCCAACCAATTACAGAGAAATGGTTTAGAGAGAGACAGACACAGAAAGACACAATTGTTATTACAGGGGCATCTGCTTGACCACTCCACCAAGCCTTATCAAATCGAAGAAGAGGGACAATTTAATCTCCTGTCACCAAACCTTCCAAGAAATAGTTATTTTCTTTCCGGATTTGGAAGGCATGAAATTGAGCTTCCCTTCTTAATAACCCCCTCCCCCCAAAAAACTCTACATCAATGATAATGATAATAACTATTTTTTTATTATTATTTATTTTGTCCAATACACAATGAGGGTTTTAGTGGGTATATGTCTATATACACATAGTAAAATACATGATGAAGGTTATAGAGGAGATACTCATAGTAAAATATATCTAAGAAATAATACAAAAGAAGATATAGTAATAGAACATATCAATGAAAGAATAGAAGAAGAGATATAGGAATAGAAGAAAGGTACAGGAGATATAGGAGAGCAATAGGACAGGGGACGGAAGGCACTCTAGTGCACTTGTACTCGCCCCTTACTGACCTCTTAGGAATCTGGATAGGTCAATTGTAGATAATCTAAGGATAAAGTGTTGGGGGTTTGGGGATGACACTGTGGAGTCCGGTAATGAGTCCCCACGCTTACTGAAGTCATATTTTTTACAGTCAAGTTTGGAGTGGTTAATATTAAGTTTAAATCTGTTGTGTGCTCTTGTGTTTTTGCGGTTGAAGCTGAAGTAGTCACCGACAGGCAGGATGTTGCAGCATATGATCTTGTGGGCAATACTTAGATCTTGTTTAAGGCGTCTTAGTTCTAAACTTTCTAGGCCCAGGATTGAAAGTGTAGTCTCATAGGGTATTCTATTTTGAGTGACGGAGTGAAGGGCTCTTCTGGTGAAGTATCTTTGGACATTTTTAAAGGTCTGAGATGCAATATTTCCTTTTTAGAATAGAATAACAGAGTTAGAAGGACCTTGGAGGTCTTCTAGTCCAACCCACTGCTTAGGCAGGAAACCCTACACCACTTCAGACAAATGGTTATCCAACATCTTCGTAAAAACTTCCAGTGTTGTAGCATTTACAAGCTCTGGAGGCAAGTTGTTCCACTGATTAATTGTACTCACTGTCAAGAAATTTCTCCTTAGTTCTAAGTTGCTTCTCTTCTTAATTATTTTCCACCCATTGCTTCTTGTCCTACCCTCAGGAGCTTTGGAGAATAGCTTGACTCCTAAATATCAGAACACTGATATTCTTCTTTGTAGCAACTCCTGAATACCAGAACACTGCTATCATGTCACCCCTAGTCCTTCTTTTCATAAGACTAGACATATAATTCTTTCACAAGACTAGACATATTCATACGACTGGACATATTATTAGTAGACCACGGGAGGTAGGATGGGGAGAGATAAAGTTCAAAAATTATTTCAAAAATATTTGAATCACTCCTTTCTCCCAGTGATTTCAACCAGTTCTTCAATTTTAACATTTCTTGGAACTCTCCTTCTGAATTCTTTGTCCAAGGTCAATTCCAGTGAGAAGATCTCCATGCGTGGTGTCACAGTCAGATTCACCAGGTTCCCCTTTGTAGATTTTTTTTTCCTCCTTGGAAAACATATCTCCGGGACCGCCTTCTGCCGCACGAATCCCAGCGACCGGTTAGGTCCCACAGAGTTGGCCTTCTCCGGGTCCCGTCGACTAAACAATGTCATTTGGCAGGACCCAGGAGAAGAGCCTTCTCTGTGGCGGCCCCGACCCTCTGGAACCAGCTCCCCCCAGATATCAGAGTTGCCCCCACCCTCCTTGCCTTTCGCAAGCTCCTTAAAACCCACCTCTGTCGTCAGGCATGGGGGAATTGAATTTTTTTTCCCTTCCCCCTAGGCTTATAGAATTTATACATGGTATGCTTGTTTGTATGATTGGTCTCTTAAATTGGGGTTTTTTAGATTACTTTTTAATATTAGATTTGTTACATTGTTTTCTTTATTGTTGTTAGTCGCCCCGAGTCTTCGGAGAGGTGTGGCATACAAATCTAATAAATAAAATAAATAAATAAATAAATATACACTGCTGAAAAAAAAAATAAAAAAATAAGGGGAACACTTAAACAATACAATATAACTTCAAGTAAATCAAACTTCTGTGAAATCAAACTGTCCACCTGGGAAAGAACACTGATTGACCATCAATTTCACATGCTGTTGTGCACATTCAACTTTGTACAGAACGAAGTATTCAATGATGTGTTATTTGAGTGTTCTCTTTATTTTTTTGAGCAGTATATTTTGATGTTGGGAAGCCCATATTAATTCATTTGCATTTCCTAGAATGGTGAGAAAAGCATATTTCCTTTTTTTCCCACGTGGAAAAGGAGGTTCATATGAAATGCAAAAATGGTTATCGCATTGCAATCATGCCAACGTGCCTCTTTAAATCAGAAACATCCCCATGATCTCATTAAGAGATTTTTTTCTGTGCCTCCAGTGGTTTTTTATTGACTCAGACAGTCCGTTCTCCTTTCTGAGCATGAAATTATAATAAAAAATTGAGACTTACAAATGTCTCCATGTCCTTGAAACAGAGAGAGAGAGAGAGGAGAGAGAGAGAGAGAAGACAGAGAGAGAGAGAAGAGAGAGCGAAGAGAGAGAGAGAAAAGAGAGAGAGAGAGAGAGGAGAAGAGAGAGAGAGAAGAGAGAGAAAGAGAAGAGAGAGAAGAGAGAGAGAGAAGATAGAGAGAGAAGATAGAGAGAGAAGAGAGAGAGAAGAGAGAGAGATGAGAGAGAGAGAGATGAGAGAGAGAGATGAGAGAGAGAGAGAGAAGAGAGAGAGAGGAGAGAGAGAAGGAGGAGAGAGAGAGAAGAGAGAGAGAGAAGAGAGAGAGAGAAGAGAGAGAGAGAGAAGAGAGAGAGAGAGAGAGCACAGAGAGAGAGAGAGATAGAAGAGAGAGAGAGAGAGAGAGAGAGAGAGAAGAGAGAGAGAGGAGGAAAAATTCCTGCCCCAGATTGGACTGTAACATGAAATATCTATCGCTTGTCAGAGACAAAGAATTTGACTTTGTATTCATTAGAGGCTCTCCCGAATGATCTTCAATTAAACAGACAATAGATTTTCAAACTCTTTTACAGATAAGGTTTTATCTTCCATGCAGAATATTTCATCTTTCTCCTAATATATCTATCGTGCTGCCATTAGGAGCCCTTTCTGAGAGACGAGACAAGGGCGGAGAATGAATGCTTCTTTGCTGCATCGGGCCCTTCAGGTGATGGAGGTGTTGGTTCAATGCATTATTAAATTGAGGTGTGGACATCAGCTTCCCTTTAATTAATGCATCAAGCCATATTTGTATTTCCACCACTTAGAGCCACACTCCAATGGGAATCTCTGGGAAATAAGAGCTATGGTTGCATTTTTATAGTGCTCTCTCTCTCTCTCTCTCTTTTACTTTGAAGCCTTCTACCTGTTTGAAAGTGTCTAAGAATTGCCTGGAGGTAGATTCCCCTTCTGCATATAGATAGATAAGAAACCCAGGTAGAAATGGGGGCGTGGAGGTTGGACGACTTCAAAAATAGAACAGAGCATATCAAATTCTTAGAGCAAAAAGATTCTTTTTAAAAAAATATCAGGAAAATGGAAATTAAGCAGAGGAGGTGTTCTCACCTTTTCTACCTTTGACATTTATAAATGCATAAGAGAGGAACATTGGTGTTTTTTTCCCAAGGAGATACGGTTTGCTACTGTGGGAAATTGAGACGATGTATGGGCAGAACGGATTCTGAATGCCATCTGGTTATCTGAGGGGGCTATGGAAGAAGAAGAAGGAGGAGGAGGAGGAGGAGGAGGAGGAAGAGGGAAGGAGGAGGAGAAGGAGGAGGAGGAGGAGAAGAAGAAGAAGAAGAAGAAGAAGAAGAAGAAGGAAGAGGAGGAGGAGGGGAGGAGGAGGAGGGAAGAGGGAAGGAGAAGAAGAAGAAGAACAAGAGCAAGAACAAAAAGAAGAAGAACAACAAGAACAACAACAACAAGAAGAAGCCTATCTGTCAAAAATTGAGAGACAGCAAGTCCAACTGGACTTATATGCAGCCCCACTCTCTCATTAGTAGGAATAGTATCTCTTTGGTTTGGTTTGGTTTAGTTCAGTTCAGTTTAGTGCATTGCATTGCAGTTCAGTTCAGTTCAGTTCGGTTCAGTTCAGTATTGATTAGCCCTTGGGCCATGTCAAAGTGCAGAGTTCCAGGCACAAAATTATTATTAAAATCTGACAAAAACAATTTAAAATGGAATTGGAATAAAATAAAATTTAAAATGAAATTGGAACAAGTAACAGCTTGCCTTCAGATATCATGGGCATTCCATTACTGGAGGATTTTAAGAAGAGACTGGACATCCACTTGTCTCTGGTTTGAGCAGTGAGTTGGATTAGAGGACCTCCAATGTCTTTTCTAGCTCTATTCTAATTGATTGATTGATTGATTGATGAATTGGAACCTGACCATTCACACAACTGTCACAAACCATTCATTCATTCCCTGTATAGTTTTTCAGATGTCTGGACTGGCTGTTACAGCTAAAACATACAACTAATATTAATGTGCACATTAGAATATACATATAGTATATATACGGTATATATTACAGATAAATGCAACCTATGAAGCAGCTTTGTGAGTTTCTGGTGGTTGTTACCTATGTCCCCCCCAAAGGGAGTTCACAAACGTTTAGATAATGATAGTATAGATCATGATATTCTATTTCAGTTTCTTTTTATATGTGTGAAAACAAGGAGTACCAGCCACTCGCACTCAGAGGTATATCAGGATTTTACGATGATGCTACCATGTCACGTTCCAATTAATATCCCTGTTTTGCATCTTGATTGTGCCAGTGGCCATGTCTAATCTGAGTTTATTTGCATTTGGTCTAAATTAGTTGGCAGCATAAGAGGGGGAATAGTTTTTCTAGTGCGGCATTTACTGACCATTTAATCTAGATAAATTACCTTGCCTATGATGTTACGGCTCAGTTGTCAGCACAAAGGAACCGTCTCATGAAAGGAACAATTGGTTGATTTGTGTGTGTGTGTTTGTGTAAATAGAAGGGATTGAGGTCAATATCCTTCTTTGCAGAAAGCCCTGGGTCACAGTTGTCCCCAGATACTTTGAATTGGTTTTCACTTTATTTCTTGGAAATTGTACGAGAAAAGATCAGTTAGCCACTCAAACAGACAATAGCACATTGAAGATAGGTATTGTAACCCGTCAGCGGCCAGCAGAGCTGGTGGCAGACTTGGACAGTGAGGAGGTTGGGGAGGAATATGGGTCAGTCCTGGAGTTTGGGGAAAGCTCTGATGAGTTCTCTCTGTCACACAATTAGTGATGGGTAAACCCAACGGTATTTGGTTTCGGCAAGTTCGGATGAACTTTACGCATAATTCGGCCGAACCCAAACCGAACCCGAACTCGAACCCGAATGGGGAATCCCTCCCATGAAGAGATTCCAGGGGTGGAGCTTTGATGTCACCGGTAGGTTGCTAAGGATGCCAAGGTGATCATTTCCTGGATTCCATGGAATCCAGGAAGTGATCACCTTGGCGTCCTTAGCAACCTGCCGGTGACGTCAAAGCTCCGAACACCGAACACGACCTCGAACTTTGCCCGAAGTTTCAAAAAATTTCAGGTTCGTGTTCAGCATATCGAACACCGCAAAATTCAGTACGGACCCAAATTGTGCGAGTTCGGTTCGCCCATCACTAATCACAATGAACACAACACCCATCACCTCTCTTACTCTCCTGGGGAATCATCCCCTGGGATCTTCAGAAACACAAAGTGTTTTAAATCATCAAACAGAGTCTCTCTTTATTATTACACACCTTTGTTATAGAATCAAATATCCACCATCAATATCAAAAGTTCAGATTAATAAATTAGCACTGAGGGAATTATATCAGTATATGGTTCTGCACCAATGTACTATTACATTTAGCTTTCTCTGATGAAATAAAGACTTAGTAATCTAATTATTAATCTAATAGTATTTCATGCTTGGTCAGAGACTATGGACAGATTGCTTGAGACAGCATCAACACCATTGCTACATAAAAATGTTAATATGCAGAACACAATGTCAACACACTCCTTCATGAGAGAGACTAACCTAAGTAAAATTTTACTCAAGTAGTTTCCAAATAAACTGGTGTGTTACCATCTGTGTGAAAATTTTTCTCTCTATAACTTTATAAATTTAGTATAAATAGCACTTAGAAAAATATGCTAAAAGTTATAGTGTCCTATCCTTCTTGAACTTCTGATAATCTTCTCACTTTCCAAGAGAATTTACAAAACCACTCGCACTGATTCACTAACTCTTCATTTTAGCATAGCTAATAAAAAGCGAATGTATTGTTTGCATTCTGTAGTGTTTGCATTCCTTTTTAAAAAGGAATATCTATATCTATATCCAGCAATGGGCTGCTGCCCCCATGGGGGGCTATGATGACGCAGTGGGGGTAATAAGTTTATGCAATACTTATTGAATACTTAATAGATTTTTTTATTGTCCTTCCTTCTCTAGTACTTTAGTATGATCCTTAATTACTTTTAAAATAGGAAATAATTAAATAGTATTTTTTACCCATACATGCTTTAATCATCTTAATCATTATCTCGAATTGAACTCCATAGCAATCAAAGAAAATTGAGCTACTTGCCTAATATGTTACCATACCGAACCTTGTGGATTCGGTACAAAACCTTAAAATGTGACTGCGTTCCTCAACAAATAATGATGTCTATCATTTGTCCTTTTTGTGGCTATTCAAATAATGTGACGTAATCAACTGAAAAAGAGTCCAAGCACCTATTTGAAAACTTATCTTGGCCGGTAAGCCACTCCCACCCAGTCACATGACCTTTAAGCCACCCCTGGTCACATGGTGATCAAGCCACACCCACAAAATAAGTGACACCCACAGTGTGGCAGTAAAAAATTTGGCAGCCCATCTCTCTCTCTCTCTCTCCCTCCCTCTCTCTCTCTCTCTCATGATTGTATATACAGTGGTATCTCTACCTACAAACACCTCTACTTACAAACGTTTCTAGATAAGGACCAGGTGTCCAAGATTTTTTTGCCTCTTCTCAAGAACCATTTTCCACTTACAAACCTGAGTCTCCAAAACTGTAACCGGAAAAGGCAGGGAGAAGCCTCCGTGGGGCCTCTCTAAAAATCTCCTTGGAAGAAAAAGGGCCGGAAAAGGCAGAGAGAAGCCTCCGTGGGCCTCTCTAGGAATCTCCTGGGAGGAAACAGGGCCAAAAAAGGCAGGTAGAAGCCTCCCTGGGGCCTCTCTAGGAATCTCCTGGGAGGAAACAGGGCCAGAAAAGGCAGAGAAAAGCCTCCGTGGGCCTCTCTAGGAATCTCCTGGGAGGAAACAGGGCCAAAAAAGGAAGGGAGAAGCCTCCGTGGGGCCTCTCCAGGAATCTCCTGGGAGGAAACAGGGCCTCCATCCTCCCTGTGGTTTGCCCAATCGCATGCATTATTTGCTTTTACATTGATTCCTATGGGAAAAATTGCTTCTTCTTACAAACTTTTCTACTTAAGAACCTGGTCACGGAACGAATTAAGTTTGTAAGTAGAGGTACCGCTGTATAGAGTAGACTATGTGATTTTAAAACAGGACTGACAAGATCAGCTTAGAATGCAGCTATGAAAGTCTGAACAAAGATGCAGTTGTTTTCTCTACCAAAGCACTTAATCCTGCTTGTTCTAAAGGCCCTATTTCAAAAGATAAGTACAAGCTTATTGCCTATATTTCTTCAAGGCAGCCTGCTCCCTTCAGGCAGAAAATGTATCAGGTGAAGCATTTGATTAGCTGAACTAGGGCTGCATTCGGAAACCCTTGCTAGCCAAAGTGAGACGAGGTCAGATCTGCTCAAATGCAATTTAATGAAAACCTGGAGGCTCCAATAAGTAATAATAGTAGTGATTCTTACTATCAGCCTTCCAAGAGGGTGATAAACTGATTTTTCAGCTTTGGAGGATGACTTGGTCTTGCCATGGATTAAATTTGACTCTTCTGTGATGGATATTATTTTGGTGGCTTACAAATTATGTAGACAGATATATGGAACACTGTCAGAGCAGAGAGGTGTTGCTGCCAATTTGGACCGGTTGTATAGAACCGATAACGGGAATTCCCCCCTCCCGCTCACCGCACTGGCAGAGATAGCTGGACAGGCTCTGTTGGAGCTGCCATCTTGTTTTTCACTTCTGCACATGGGCAGAAACAGGGTTTTTAGCACTGTGCATGCATGCAATGTTTTTCAAAACATGAAAGTGAAGATAGTAATTGGCTTTTGTGTACCATGTCCATATTAGCTATTTTTCAGATTGAAAAGACTTCTTAAAAAGCCCCCAATCACTGGATTTTACTTTATTTATTTATTTTATTTATTTATTCATTTGTCCAATACACAAATACCTAGGAAGAAAAATAGACATGTAGTAAAATATATAAAGGTAAAAGTGAACTTAGAGGAGAGGATCTATGAAAGAAAGAGAATATATATGATAAGTGAGAGAAAGGAAAGACAATTGGACAGGGGACGAAAGGCACACAAGTGCACTTATGTACGCCCCTTACTGGCCTCTTAGGAACCTGGAGAGATCAATCGTGGAGAGTCTAAGGGAGAAGTGTTGGGGGTTGGGAGTTGACACAATTGAGTCCAGTATTGAGTTGCACGCTTCAATAACTCGATAGTTGAAATCATATTTTTTACAGTCAAGTTTGGAGCGGTTCGTATTAAGTTTGAATCTGTTTAATTTGCATTATTATTTTATAGATACTGTACATACATCTATATGTTTATTGTGAATTTTAGATGAGTTGCTACAATCAATTTAAATGATCTGTTTACATGGAAAACCAAAACCAAAAGGGAAATCGTGATTAAAATGATTCATAGCAAAAACTGAATGCAAGTGATCTTATTTTTTTTATTTTTAAATATTCTTCATCTACTCCTTTGTTCATAACACTGGCTTTCCATATGTATTTAGAATCAAATCTTTGGCATTTAGCAGGGCTTCAGATTTCAGTCTAAATTTGTCATGGATAATTTCTTTCTTAATGACTGATGAGTCTGAGGCCAGATTATATATACGGTATATAATTTGGAACCAAATGGAAGAAATTATGGCAAAGTTTCCATGACATAAAGCAGTTTCTCTTATAGCCACAGATGTCAAATTTTGGGCTGAAAATCCTTCTGTGTTTTGGGGCCCAGGTACTATAATAGAGCAAATAGATTTCTAATTTTTTATATTAGAACACATTCTGGTATTAACCCTAAAAAGGAAGCATTTGGTTTTTAAAAAAAATCATTTTGTTCCTTCTGATTGTCAGATGCTGTTTTTTCAAGTGAACTAAAGCAGATTTTTACTTTATTTAAATTATCTATCTATCTATCTATCTATCTATCTATCTATCTATCTATCTATCTATCTATCTATCATCTATCTATCTATCTATCTACTATCATCTATCTATCTATCTATCTATCTATCTATCTATCTATCTATCTATCTATCTATCTATCTATCACCTACCTACCTACCTACCTATCTATCTATCTATCTACTATCATCTATCTATCTATCTATCTATCTATCTATCTATCTATCTATCTATCTATCTATCTATCTATCACCTACCTACCTACCTACCTACCTACCTACCTACCTACCTATCTATCTATCTATCTATCTATCTATCTATCTATCTATCTATCTATCTATCTATTTCACTTCTATGCCCCCCAATCCGTAGGACTTCTAAGGGCGGCTTACAACAATAGAAATACTTGGCCTTGGACTTATGTGTGTTGCTGTTACTAGAAGTGTGTCTCACCTCTGTTCCTGTTAGCCGAGGTCCTCTCAGGCTAAACAGCTTGCATCTCCGGAGACGCTCCGAGTCTCTGGAAAGGGGCGGCATACAAATCTAATAAATAATAATAATAATAATAATAATAATAATAATAATAATAATAATAGTAATAATAATAGTAATAATAATAATAATAATAATAATAATAATAATAATAATAATAATATGATAGCTTCTCTAATTCAGCGCTCGTAATTGATTAAAATACTCAAGGGCTTCAGAAAGCCAATGCCTTAATTTTGTTAGGTTTAATGAGATGGAGGTATCTGGAATGGTCACATATCATGGTATGTATTGAACCAAGGATTGAAAATACAATAGCATCCGGGCAAAGGACCCTCAATCAGGATCCAGCTTCAGATTATTCATCTTGCTGGTTTTCAGAACTCCAGCCAGGGGTTCCAAAACATTTTGGGAAAAATGATGATAGAAAATAAGGCAGGATTAAGACCAACATGCTCTCGCTTGGGTTTGTGATAGATAATTATGCTCTACAACAATTTTCCCTCTAATTTTTTTTCAGTGTGGGCGGAAAAGTATAGTGTCTGAGCGGCAGTCCCTTTGGACTGGGCGGCATAGAAGTATAAATAAGTAAGTAAGTAAGTAAGTAAGTAAGTAAGTAAGTAAGTAAGTAAGTAAGAAAGAAAAAAATTCCCTTTTTTTATTAAAAGAAATTAATAATAAAACAAAACCAAAATCTATTACTATTATTATCTTCTCTTTTTCCATCCCTGTCTCCTCCCCCCTTGTGTGTGTGTGTGTGTGTGAACTCTTGAACCATTTCCAATAACAGGTAAGCTATTGGAAATGGTTCAAGAGTTCACACACACGATTGGGTTTCTTTTTCTCTGTTATTATTTGGGTGCTTTTTACCATATGCTTTAAATCAAGAGTCATTTCTCTCTCTTTCTCTCTCTTTCTCTCTCCCCCTCTTGTTCTCTCTCTCTTTTTCTCACTTTCTCTCTCCCTCTCTTTCTATCTCTCTCCCCCTCTTGCTCTCTCTCTCTTTCTCTCTTGTTGTCTTTCCCTCTCTCTATTGCTTTCTTTCTCTCTCACTCTTTCTATCTCTCTTGCTTTTTTCTCTTCTCTCTCTTGCTATCTCTCTCCCTCCCTTTTTCGCTCTCTCTCTTTCTATCTTACTTTCTCTCTCTGTCAGCGAGGGGGCTGCGAGAGCGCTTTCTCCGAGCGCTTCGGGAACGCCTGCCATGCCTCTACTGCAGCCCCCTTGCTGAAAGGTCTGGGACAAAAGCGCTCCCAGCGAAGGGGCTGCAAGAGGGGTGGGGCATTCCCAAGCATGCAAAAAAGCCCTCTCTCGCAGCCCCCTGGCTGGCAGTGCAGAAGTGGAGAAGAAGAAGCCGCAGCCACAGCCACCGCCACGGGAGAAATCGCGCCCCAAGGCAGGAGGCGGCGGAGGAGGAGAGTGGGTGGATTGGGTGGGCGGGGGGGCAGCGTTGAGAGGCCAGGGGCGTGAGGGGGGCCGGAGGCACCGCGGGGAGGCAGGGGCAGCCGCGGCTCCCTTCCCTTCTACTGCCGGCGCCTCCACGGCCCCGCATCCCCCCCGTGGGCTGGCAGGGGGATGGGAAGCACGCGCCCATGGAAAAGGGTGCGCAAGCGGGTATTTTGGGGCGCGCGCATACGCACGTGCACAGCTTACGGGGAACGCTGCTCTACAGTTCATAATGCTTTTACAGTGCCTCTCAAATAGTGGGGAGCCCCCCTCCTATTTGGGCCTGGGAGGGTGCAAAGTGATGCCAGGGGAGACAACTGACCCTGGGGAATGTGCTTTTTTTTTTTTTTTGCCACGGGGTGTAGGGTTGTTTTGCACTGAACAATAGCACACAGGACAGAATAGGAAATATGAAGTGCACATAACAATCCTTAAGAGACACCATGGAAAAATATTTAACAGGGATGAAAAGAAAGGAGGAGAGGCAGAGATCATGAGACAAATGTAAGTCTCCTGAAAGCTAAGGCAAGGAAATATGATGAAGGGTATGTAGCACTGTGATTATGGTGGGAGATGAGGAAAGACCGGTATGCTTACTGTGTTTAAAAATGTTGGCAGTAGACAGCATGTAGCCAAATAAATTAAGGCATCACTTAAACACATTGCACTCCAATTGCTTGTGTTTTTTCAGAGCAAATGTGCCAAATATTGCAAACAATTGTCCCGGTGAAGAGTTGGGAGAGAGCAAAGTGTTTACTTCTTCCTAGGGTGGGCATATTCTACCGAGAGGGGCGGCATACAAATCTAATAAATAAATAAATATTCAGGAAGTTTAGAGCTGATATTGGGACTTGGAGGGCATGCCTGCTGCGAGAGCTTGCTTTTTTTTAAATCTTAATCATACACTGAAGAGAGACAAGAAAACTAACTTTGCAATTAGATCTTGGATAGCTGAACTTTCCCCAGCTGTCAATAACAGGGTGGGAAACGGAGGGGAAAAAAGAAAAGAAAATTGATGCTCTTTTTATTTGAGCACGCATAGAAAGAAGGAATGTTATTTGCATTCTCTTCTGAGACAATTTCTAAGCCAAACATGGAATTTTCTGACGCTGTATCTTCAATTATTCAGCAGGCTTCATAAAATCCAGGCTGATGATCATCTTAAAAAGATAAGACTGCTCATCTCTTTAGAAAAAGATAACTCTTTTATGCACCAGCAAAAAAAGAAAAGAAAAGACATTCCTATTTAGATTGTGATATGATTCTGTCTTTCTGTACAACTCTATTGATATTAAGGATAAATTCTAGGCTAATGGGAATTCTTCTATCCCTGAAAAAAATGGGTGGGATATTTTAACAAAATCTGGTGGGCCTAGAAAGCCTAGAACTAAGACGCCTTAAACATGATCTAAGTATTGCCCACAAGATCATATGCTGCAACGTCCTGCCTGTCGGCGACTACTTCAGCTTCAACCACAACAACACAAGAGCACCCAACAGATTTAAACTTAATATTAAGCGCTCCAAACTTGACTGTAAAAAATATGACTTCAGTAACCGAGTTGTTGAAGTGTGGAACTCATTACCGGACTCCATAGTGTCATCCCCAAACCCCCAACACTTTACCCTTAGATTATCTACAGTTGAGTACAAGTGCACTAGAGTGCCTTCCGTCCCCTGTCCTATTGCTCTCCTATATCTCCTATACCTTTCTTCTATTCCTATATCTCCTCTTCTATTCTTTCATTGATATGTTCTATTCCTATACTGTATCTTCTTTTCTATTATTTCTTAGATATATTTTACTATGAGTATCTCCTCTATAACCTTCATCATGTATTTTACTATGTGTATATATATATACAGTATATATATACCCACTAAAACCCTCATTGTGTATTGGACAAAATAAATAAATAAATAAATAAATAATAAGTGTACGTAGGAAAAAGCAGTTGAAATAGCAATTTTTGGTAAATGAAATTTAGCTATGCTTGTAGAAATACTTTTAGTTCCACACTGAAGACGGATATAGTTACTTTCCAGATTCTGCTTATTCTTCAATCACTCACATAGAAGTAGCTTCAAGCTAGTGTGCAATTGTGTTTACTTCTGTTGATTTTGAAACACCGAAAATGCCATGAGTCAATCAGTGCTGTCTCCATCAGACTAATAGGAGAGAATAAAGGATCACATTAATTTCTTTTGCAATTCTGGAATAACAGTTCATTTCATATCTGCGCTCCTCCATAAAAAAGGAAGGGGGAAAAAAGGCATCAACACACATTCTTCTAAATCCATATTTTTAGAAACATAGAAGACTGACGGCAGAAAAAGACCTCATGGTTCATCTAGTCTGCCCTTATATTATTTTCTGTATTTTATCTTAGGATGGATATATGTTTATCCCAGGCATGTTTAAATTCAGTTACTGTGGATTTATCTACCACGTCTGCTGGAAGTTTGTTCCAAGGATCTACTACTCTTTCAGTAAAATAATATTTTCTCATGTTGCTTTTGATCTTTCCCCCAACTAACTTCAGATTGTGTCCCCTTGTTCTTGTGTTCACTTTCCTATTAAAAACACTTCCCTCCTGGACCTTATTTAACCCTTTAACATATTTAAATGTTTCGATCATGTCCCCCATTTTCCTTCTGTCCTCCAGACTATACAGATTGAGTTAATGAAGTCTTTCCTGATACGTTTTATGCTTAAGACCTTCCACCATTTTTGTAGCCCGATCAGTTTTATCAATCTCTTTTTGTAGGTGAGGTCTCCAGAACTGAACACAGTATTCCAACAGCGGGATCACAATCTCCCTCTTCCTGCTTGTTACACCTCTAGCTATGCAGCCAAGCATTCTACTTGCTTTCCCTACCACCTGACTGCACTGTGCACCCATTTTGAGACTGTCAGAAATCACTACCCCTAAATCCTTTTCTTCTGAAGTTTTTGTTAACACAGAACTATCAATACAGTACTCAGATTGAAGATTCCTTTTCCCCAAGTGCATTATTTTACATTTGGAAACATTAAACTGCAGTTTCCATTGCTTTGACCATTTATCTAGTAAAGCTAAATCATTTACCATATTACAGACGCCTCCAGGAATATCAACCCTATTTTTCCCCCACATTAAAAGATTGCTACAAGGGGGAGCTATTCAGCCATCAAATCCCCATCCCTCTTTTCACTTGCACAGATCCTGTGAAATAAGAACCAAACAGTCGGATGAGGCAACAGCTGTTGCCAATATTAAAATGCTTTTTAATAGGAAAGTGAACACAGGAAAAAGGGGGCATAATCTGAGGCTAGTTGGGGGAAAGATCAGAAGCAACGTGAGAAAATATTATTTTACTGAAAGAGTAGTAGAGGCTTGGAACAAACTTCCAGCAGACGTGGTTGGTAAATCTACAGAAACTGAATTTAAACATGCCTGGGATAAACATAGATCCATCCTAAGATAAAATACAGGATATAGTACAAGGGCAAACTAGATGGACCATGAGGTCTTTTTCTGCCGTCAAACTTCTATGTTTCTATGTTTCTACTGCAGGGGAAAATAATTGTATTTGCTGTAGTTTCAAGTCTTCTGACCTCCAGGTTGAATGGTTTTAGCAATAGCTGTAGGACTTAGACTTGTATACCACTTCATAGTGCTTTACAATCCTCTTTAAGCAGTTTATAAAGTTAGCGTGTTGTCTCCAACAAACTGGGTCTTCAATTTACTGATCTCAGAAGGTTGGAAGGCGGAGTCAATGGCAATATTTGTAGCCTATGACAATCACTAAGTGTTGTACCTCACTATTCTTTTCTTTTATGAACACTGAGAGTATATGCACCAATGACAATTTCTTTGTGTGTCCAATCTCACTCGGCCAGGGGTAGGCAATGGTGGCTCTTCTATGACATGTGGACTTCAACTCCCAGAATTCCTGAGCTAGCATGATTGGCTCAGGAATTCTGGGAGTTGAAGTCCACATGTCATAGAAGAGCCAAGTTTGCCTACCCCCGCACTAGGCCAATAATTCTATTCTATTCTGAAGAAGCTTCTTTGATGAGGAACAAAACATCTTCAAAGAAAAACCAGAAGCTCCAGTTGTCTCTTTGGAAAAGAAAAGTCACCCCTTAAACACCATCTTTCAAGGCTGAAGAGACCAAGCCGTTGCAACCTGGTTTCATAATGGAGGTGCTCCATTTCTTTGATCATACTTGTTGCCCTTCTTTGCACCTTTTCCAGTTCCATTATATCCTTTTTGAGGTGTGGTGACCAGAACTGTACACAGTACTCCAAGTGTGGTTTCACCCTTGATTTGTACAGAGGCAATACAACACTTTCCGACTTATTTTCGATTCCCTTCCTAATCATGCCAAGCATGGAATTTGCATTTTTTACTGCTGCTGCGCACTGGGTTGACATCTTCATTGAGCTGTCCACCAAAGCCCCAAGATCCCTTTCTTGGGTTGTCTCAGAAAGCTTGGTCCCCATCAGTCGGCAGGTATAATTGAGGTTCTTTGCTCCAATATGCATAACTTTGCACTTGTCTATCCTTTGAAATATTCAATGCAAACGTGAGTCATGTTGCTGCTAATATCAACAGTCATCACCATGGGACATATTTCAGGCATCTGGCATCTGAGCAACCCAGCAGTGCTGAAGTCTGATTATTAGGGATGCATCTGGATCAGTTATAAAGCCAGTTACAAGAATAACTCACACTGTTACTTTCAACTGCATTCTTTGACTTGCTTGGTGTAAGTTCTGAAACACAATGGTGTTATTCCCTCTAGTCATACACAACCTGATTGTGAATGTTCAAATGCTTTGGCTTATGTCTGTTCCACTTCTTAAGATGTTAGGAAGGTAAATGATTTTGCTGGGTTTTTTTTTTTAAATAGACCAGTCCAAGCTTACCTATGCACAATTCTCATTCTTGGATCTTTGCAATCAGGATCGTGGTTTCCTGAAAATAAGCCCTATCCCCAAAAATAGTCCTTTCCCCCCAAATAAACCATCCCCTGACAGTAAGCCACCCTCCTGAAGATATACAATTTCCTCTCATTAAGGTTAGGGAGACAGAGCTGAAAATCAGATAAGACGGCAAGAGGAACCTCTTCTTGACCCACATACATGCCATAATAATAATAATAATAATAATAATAATAATAATAATAATAACGACAACGACAACGACAACGACAACAACAACAACAACAACAATAATAATAATATATTAGATTTGTATGCCGCCCCTCTCCAAGGACTCGGGGCGGCTCACGACAATAATAAAATGCAATTAACAGTGGTACAAATCTAATATTAGTAAAACTGAAGTTAAAATCTCTTAATATTAAAAAACAATCAATATTACACAATCATACTATAATCAGCAAAGGGGGGGATCAGTCCCCCCATGCCTGGCGACATAAGTGGGTCTTTAACATCCTGCAGAAGACAGGGAGGGTGGGGGCAATTCAAATCTCCGGGGGGAGTTGATTCCAGAGGGCCGGAGCTGCCACAGAGAAGGCTCTTCCCCTGGGTCCCACCAGATGGTATTGTTTAGTCGACGGGACCTGGAGAAGGCCAACTCTGTGGAACCTAATGGGCCGCTGGAACTCGTGCAGCAGAAGGTGGTCCCATAGGTATTCTGGTCCGATGCCATGTAGAACAATAAGACCTCCCCGAAAATAAGGCCAAGCACTTATTTCAGGGTTCAAAACATATATGACAGGGCAAATTTGGGGGCAGACATGGTATTTTTAGGCCCCGCTTTGCCACCTTGTGACAATTTATGTTTATAATTAGAGTCCATGAATTCAGAGAACTTCAAAAAAAAAAAAAATTAGCAGCATTTTTCTCAAGTTGGATCTCCACAAAGTATGTGAAGCAGTATTTTCCGCTAAAAACCCGATGACTCATTTTTAAAATGTACTTATTTTTGAATTGTTGTGAAAGCAGTTTTCCCTGTTTAATCTTGCATTTTCTTTTTGAGGCATGAAGTAGATATTATTCCCCACAGCAATTTGCTGCCTTTTATTGAGTGAAGACCTAGAATTTTAGAGTGGGCCTAACAAAGGCATAGCTGGTAATTTTTTATACTACTTTGACAGACAGTTGGTTCTCCCTTGGATTCTGACAGAGAGAAGCACAGGACAATTATAAGATGTCAGCAAGATTGAGGGGCAAGATATAGTCCTTCGGCCCTTTTCCTCCCTTTATCATGTCCAAAACCTTTTCCGCATTGTGGTTTCCAAACGGTAAACATGAAATAGTGTATCTGAAGCAAACCAAGCCTAATAGATTGAAGTCTGCTATTGCCCTGGTTAACCTTTAAGAGAACATCTGTTTAATAAAGTCTGGGACATTATTTTTATCCCCCAAATTCATCTAACATCTTCTAATGGGTCTTTGGAAGGAGGAGCAGGAGGAGGAGGAAATAATTTAGAATATGAACGATGGTTTCAAATGCATCAGTGAAGCAGTGGAAGTGATGTGCCGCTGCCTGGAGGCTGTTGGGGCCTGGGTTTTGCCTCCCAAGGACAATTCCATCTGTCCGTCCATTACCACGGCGGGGGGGGGGGAATCACTAACCCCCTCAGAGAGGCTCCGCAACTTGGGCGTACTCCTCGATCCACAGCTCACATTAGAGAAACATCTTTCAGCTGTGGCGAGGGGGGTATTTGCCCAGGTTCGCCTGGTGCACCAGTTGCGGCCCTATCTAGACTGGGAGTCACTGCTCACAGTCATTCACGCCCTCATCACCTCGAGGTTCAACTACTGCAATGCTCTCTACATGGGGCTACCTTTGAAAAGTGTTCGGAAACTTCAGATCGTGCAGAATGCAGCTGCGAGAGCTATCATGGGCTTTCCCAAATATGCCCATGTCACACCAACACTCTGCAGTCTGCATTGGTTGCCGATCAGTTTCCTGTCACAATTCAAAGTGTTGGTTATGACCTATAAAGCCCTTCATGGCACCGGACCAGATTATCTCAGGGACCGCCTTCTGCTGCACGAATCCAAGCGACCAGTTAGGTCCCACAGAGTGGGTCTTCTCCAAGTCCCGTCAACTAAACAATGTCACTTGTCGGGACCCAGGGGAAGTGCCTTCTCGGTGGCAACCCCGGCCCTCTGGAACCAACTCCCCCCAGAGATTAGAATTGCCCCCACCCTCCTTGCCTTTCGTAAGCTGCTTAAAACCCACCTCTGCCGCCAGGCATGGGTGAATTGAGATACACTTTTCCCCTAGGCCTTTACAATTTTATGCATGGTATGTCTGTATGTATGTTTGGTTTTTATAATAATGGGTTTTTAATTGTTTTTAGTATTGGATTATTATTATATGCGGCTTTATTATTGCTGTTAGCCGCCCCGAGTCTCCGGAGAGAGGCGGCATACAAATCCAATAAATAAATAATTTTTTTAAAAAAAGGTCTGGGACATTATTTTTAATCCCCCAAATTCATCTAACATCTTCTAATGGGTCTTTGGAAGGAGGAGGAGGAGGAGAAGGAGGAGGAGGAGGAGGAGGAGGAGGAAGAGGAGGAGGAGGAGGTAAAGGAGAAGGAGAAGGAAATAATTTAGAATATGAATGATGGTTTCAAATGCATCATATAACCAGTGGAGGGCTGCACACAGTATGGGGCCACAAGGCAATGTGGTAGCAAGAATTGGGATGCGCAAGCAGCTGCACATTACCGATGCATGCACTCATGCTCCCTCAATGAAAGAGTTGTAGATGCTTGGAACAAACTTCCAGCAGACGTGGTTGGTAAATCCACACTAACTGAATTGAAACATGCCTGGGAGAAACATATATCCATCCTAAGATAAAATACAGGAAATAGTATAAGGGCAGACTAGATGGATCATGAGGTCTTTTTCTGCCGTCAATCTTCTATGTTTCTATGTTTCTAGTGATTGTAGTTTAGAGAATATATTCTTAGTAAGACCGATTAATTTTTGTGTGTTTGCCATGGCTCCAAAAACACTATTGAATGAAAATGAAATTGCTGCTGAAAAATAATAGGCAAAGAACACACTTCTTTATTTTATACAAGAATGGCCAGGCCAGCAAATCCTTTTAACCTCAGCAAAGCATAAAAAATAAAAATAAAAACCACGTGTGATTTGTAGGTCGTTTCGGCACTTAGTAAGAAGGGTTTCCCAAGGCGGAATAGTGCCATGTTGTATTGTGGCATCCTTCAGCGCACCTGCCACGTTTCTTGCACCGTGCTAATTGAGAAGTCTTCCCTCTCCTTTGTGAAAAGAAATGCTTAATACTGACAGACCAATTATATTTCTTCAACGCGAGCGAGCCAAACCTGTTAGCATTTACATGAACTTGCTATCTCGGTGTGAGATCCCTCCACTGTGAGTTTCCAGCCCTTGTTTTGTTTCCTTCGTCATAAAAACTGAGATAACCCCCCCAAAAAAGCAACATTAGAAAAATCCGTTAAATTGAATTCACAATCACAGCTTTTACCGAGGAAACTTGTGTATGTGCACCAGTATTGCGTTGCTACTGGTACGGATAAGGATGCTGTACCGGTAATGAAAATTGAGCTGCAATTTTGGTGTGTGGTGGATGTACACTCCAGTGAGATCTTGCTTCTTTGCATGGCAGGAAGCAATATCTTGTGAAGTGACACATGTGCGAGAGAGATTTCTGAGTTTTTTTGCTTCGGTGCATGGCTTAATGTCACCTTGATAGAATTAAAAATACTGTATTCGTGTATGGAGAAACCAGAATCCTTCCTTGAAATTTCAAGCTACTTTTCCTTTTTGAAAGATGGAAGATTAATAATAGCAATAGCAATAGCAATAGCAATAACAAAAAACAATAACAATAATTTATTAGATTTGTATGTTGCCCCTCTCCGAAGACTTGGGGAGGCTCACAACATAATACACAACATAATACACAACATAATAGAGGGCCAATGTTCACTCTAATTTTTTTCCGGTGTGGGCGGAAAACTATAGTGTCTGAGCAGCAGTTCTCTTGGGACTGGGCAGCATAGAAGTATAAATAAATAAATAAATAAATAAATAAATGAATGAATGAATGAATGAATGAATGAATGAATGAATGAATGAATGAATGAATAAGAAAAAAAATCCCTTCTTTTTATTAAAAGAAATTAACAATAAAAAAACCCCAAAATCCATTACTATTAAAACTAAAACAACCAGCAAAACCAAAAACATGACTATTAATAAAAACAGGTGAGGGCTGGGTTTTTTTTCTCTGTTATTATTTAAGTGCTTTTACCATATGCTTTAAATCAAGAGTCACTTCTCTCTCTGTTTCTCTCTTTTTCCTGTCATTCTCTGCCTCAATCATTTTCTCATTTCTCTTTTTTCTCCCTTTTTTCCTACCATTTCTCTCTCTCTCTTCCTTCCACTCTTCTCTCTCTCTTGCTTTCTGTCTCTCTCTCTCACTCTCTTCCTTCCTCTCTCATCTCTCTCTCTTTCTTTCTTGCTCTCTGTCACTCTCTCTCTTCCTTCATCTCTTCTCTCTCTCTCTTTCTCTCTCTCACTCTTTCTCTCTCTTGTTCTCTTTCTCTTGCTATCTCTCTTTCTCCCCCCCTCTTTCTCTCTCTCTCTTTCTCACTTTCTCTCTCTCTTGCTCTGTCTGTTGCTCTCACTCTCTCTTGTTCTCTCTCCATTCTTCTCCCCCTGCCAGCACGCCCGGAACATTCAAAATAAGAAAAACCTTCGCCACTGTACATGCCTGGTGCAATGCTACAAACATGTCTTTTATCTAAAGTTGCAAGAAAAAAAAATCATAGTTGACCTAGTTTAAATAATGTAGCCTTATTAATTTATGAACATAGATTTTTACCCATGGGATGATCATTGAATATTATTAGTCTGAATCGAGAAGAGCATTTTGTTCACTTTACTGGTATGTATGTTCCTTGGTATGTATTTTTCTATTCAATTATGCTCAAGAATAGAAGCTCCGACGGGTTCATTTTTCTAGAATACAGTACAGTGACTGAATATTAAGACATATTCATTTTCTCCTTAATGATATTCATTCACTAGTCATGAATGAATTATGATTTCATTCTATTTGCACACCTAGGGGTAATACACTTAAAAGCTAAACATTTTTTTTGTACCTGAATCATTCTAATTTGCATTTATTAAAAAAAAACTATTTTAAAATACCAGTTTTGTGAGTTGGAAATACGATTCTAATCTAAAACCAATTTACGGAAATATAAAACATACCATTTGTGTCCAGCAACACATGGCACAATGTAATATTGGACTTTAAGTGATTAATAGAAATGAAAACATCTCTCTTCTAAAATACCGATGGTATATTCTTTTAAATAGTCGCACATTATTATTATTTTCTTTGTGCTGGGATTATGCCTTGATTTTTTTTTTTTAAAGACGCTGTACAAATTTTTTTATTCAGACTGTAACTGGCAACTTTATAGAATAGAATAACAGAATTGGAAGGGACCTTGGGGCAGAGGTGGGTTCCTCCCGATTCGGACCAGTTCACGTGAACTGGTAGTGACCCACTAGTGATGTCACAATAATGTCATTTATTGTCAAGTATGCAGAACCGGTAGAAAAATTTTGGTCAGGTATGCAGAACCGGTAGGAAAAAAAAAATTGAATTCTTTTCTTTTTTTCCCTTCCGGGCAGTGATGGGCTACCAAAATTTTTACTACCACACTGTGGCCATGGGTTATGCATTTTAGAATTTAGATTTAATTTAGAATTTTATATTAGGAAAAGATTCTATTTCCCTTCAATGGTGCAAACAAAGTTTCAGAAACTTCTGTATCAGGAAGTTTTGATTTGTGTTTAACAAATCCCATTACACTTTTCTTATTTTTCCCCACTAACTTCCTAAGAAAATAATCGTGGATCTGTTTTTAATTTGCTCAGTAAAGCCAGGCGATTATGTTCTAATAAATGTAATAAAGCTATTTCTTTTGGGATGCTCAAAGTGTCTATTAATAGATAACAAGGTATTTTTTTTAGTCATTAAAAGACTGACTTCTTACTTATTATTTACCCAGAAATAATTTGAGGGTCCTGAAATTGAACTTATTCTTTTCTTCTCTACTTCAACTATGCATTAGTGAAGACCTCCAATGCTTCAGTAGGATAGAAGCCATAATCATGACTCTATCTAATTCTGCTGATTTGCATTGCAAAACAAACAATGGTAAATATTTGCAATAAATTTAACTAATTATGCCCAGCTCAAGTTAGCCTGCTGGTTCCACAGTTGATAGAAATTCAGTGTAGTATCAGTTGAACTTAATCCATTTGCAGGAAAGAAAAAACCCAGTAGGGAACATATAATAACAGAGTTGGAAGGGACCTTGGAGATCTTGTAGTCTAGCCCAATGCCCTACTCAAGCAAGATAAATGGCTGTCCAATCTCTTCTTAAAAATCTTCAGTGATGGAGCATTTACAACTTCTGGAGGCAAGTTGTTCCACTGATTAATTGTTCTAACTGTCGGGAAATTTCTCCTTAGTTCTAGGTTGCTTCTCCCCTTGATTAGTTTCCACCCATTGCTTCTTGTCCTGCCTTCTGATGCTTTGGAGAATAGATTACAGGTTAACAGAGTTGGATAGGACCTTGTAGCTCATCTAGTCCAACCTCCTGCCCAAGCAGGAGACGCTACACCAGGGTTGTAAAGTTTTAAAACTTTAAACACTCAAAGAGCTATTTGGACCTGTTTCTCACAGAAAAGAAAACACCAGGAGCCACAAAATCCTTTTGACATATAAAATGAAGATAAAACTACATATAAAGGTTGATTATCTTTATGCTATGTATTTCTTTAAAAAAATATAGTGTGTTGCATTTATTTATTTGTTTGTTTGTCTGCCTGTCTGTCTGTCTGTCTGTCTGTCTGTCTGTCTGTCTGTCTATCTATCTATCTATCTATCTATCTATCTATCTATCTATCTATCTATCTATCTATCTATTTATTGGATTTGTATGCCTCCCCTCTCTGAAGACTCGGGGCGGCTAACAGCAATAATAAAACAGCATATAATAATAATCCAATACTAAAAGCAATTAAAAACCCATTATAATAAAAACAAACAGACATACAGACATACCATGCATAAAATTGTAACGGCCTGGGGGAAAGAGTATCTCAGTTCCCCCATGCATGGTGGCAGAAGTGGGTTTTAAGGAGCTTACGAAAGGCAAGGAGGGTAGGGGCAACTCTGATATCTGGGGGGAGTTGGTTCCAAAGGGTCGGGGCCGCCACAGAGAAGGCTCTTCCCCTGGGTTCCGCCAAACGACATTGTTTAGTTGATGGGACCCGGAGAAGGCCAACTCTGTGAGACCTAACTGGTCGTTGGGATTCGTGCGGCAGAAGGTGGTCCCTGAGATAATCTGGTCCGGTGCCATGAAGGGCTCTATAGGTCATAACCAACACTTTGAATTGTGACCGGAAACTGATTGGCAACCCATGCAGACTGCGGAGTGTTGGGGTAACATGGGCATATTTATGAAATCAATGACCTGCCACAGAGAAAACCCATTTTTATATCTGCATGCAACAAAAAACATTTTGAACTCTGGAAAAAAAGAAGAAGATGGGTCAAAAAGTTCAATAAATCATGTGCCAGTGGGTGTCACACATTGGTGGTGGGGACACATCCTTTGAGTGACAGGAAGCCACAGCAGAGGGATGAAAGAGCCACATGTGGTTCCAGAGCTGTAAGTTGCCCTTACAGAAACCTCTTAGAAACAATACAATTTCAAATATAAATCACCCATTTAAGCTTACATTCTGGCTTTGTCACTTTGGCTGTCAGTGTCTAATGCAGTGGCACCACATGCCAAATGCAACAACGGACACTTCCCTAAATGCCTGTATGAAATGCATTTAATCCCATTTTCTACCCAGAACTAAAGGCAATGTTGCTTTGTAGAACCGGAATGAAAGGCAGGATTTTGACAGGCGCCACAATTCCACTGTTCTCTTTTGTGGCAATATTTATTTATTTTTAATTATTTATTTATTTATTCAAACAATTATAGGGTGATAATTTGTACAAATTAAACATTAGATAAGTAATGATAAAAAAGTAACAAAAGAAGACAATAGGACAGGGACAGTAGGCACAGTGGTGTGCTTATGCACGCCCCTTACAGACCTCTTAGAAAGGGGGAGAGGTCAATTGTAGATAGTCTAAGGTTAAAGGCTTTGGGGTTAGTAGTAGAAACCACAGAATCAGGCGTTGATTACTCTGTTGCTGAAGTCATATTATTTTGTAGTCAAGTTTGAAGCGGTTGACATTTAGTTTAAATCGATTTCGTGCTCTTGTGTTGTTGTGGTTGAAGGTGAAGTAGTCATTAACAGGTAGGACATTTTAGTATATGATTTTATGAACTATAATTAAGTCAAAACGGAGACAACGGAGTTGTAAGTTAGTTTATTTATTTATTTATTTACTTACTTACTCACTCACTCACTCACTCATTTATTTATTTATTTATTTGATTTGTATGCCGCCCCTCTCCGCAGACTTGTCTAAACCAAGAATTTCAAGTCTGGCGTAAGGTATTTTGTTGTGAGAAGAGGAATGAAGGACTCTTCTTGTGAAATATTTCTGGACTCTCTCAATTGTGTTGAAGTCAGATATGCAATGTGGGTTCCATACAGGCGAGCTGTATTCTAGGATTGGTCTGACAAATGTTTTGTAAGCTCTTGTTAGCAGTTCAAAATTACCAGAGAAGAAGCTGCGAAGGATTAGGTTAACAACTCTTAAAGCCTTTTTGGCAATGTTGTTGCAGTGGGTTCTAGGACTTAGATAATTGGATATCGGTAATGGATGTGACTTCACGGAGGTGACAAGCAACAAGCGGGGGGGCGTTGTGTGTGTGTGTTTTTGCATAGCTTGAAATAACTCCTGCAAGTGGCATTCGAAACAACAGGTTTAGATTCATTTTATTTAGGCAATCAAATCCCTTTGGAATCATTACCTCTGAATGGCAAGACAGATCTGTGTGCGCCACTCCGCTCCAACCCCTGTCCGTGGAAAAAAAGGATTGCTTTGAAGGATTTAGAAGAAAGTTAGTAATTGGAAAGGGCTGGAGTGGAGTGGAGAGAGATGACGGCCTTTGATCTACATCCCTGTTTGTCACAGTACAAATTTCAGGACAGGAGACATTGATTTATTACATACGATTGCCAGAATTGGGGGGAAACAATGTCACCCACTGTGCAATTGGTATAAGTAGCTGGAACGGCTTATGAATGCCAATGACGAACAGACACGCAAAAACGCACACATTTTTGAATGCAATGCTGGATCGGCTACTAAGGAAACGGCAAGAGTAAGGGGTGGATTGGGATGACCTTGGACCAAACAAAAAATACAATCTATGTCTGACAAATGAGAGAGAGAAAAAAGTGGTTTCCCCCTCCGCTCCGGCCATGAAATTACTCAGGTAATAAATAAGGAAGGGCAAAGTGCCAAAATAATCTGGAATGTGGCTGACACACCAGTTCTTCCGTATAATCAGGTTAATGTTATATATTTTCTTAATTGTGCGGTTCTAGTTTTATTGAGGGCTCGGAAATAAAGAGGGCATACCCTTATGGTTTATTTAAACAACTATTGGCACAGTGGTGGAAGATGTATTGCACTCCATAATGTGGTGCCCTGTAGACTTTGGGGGAAAAAAAGTACAAAGAAGAAGACTAAGTTGATTAAAGTGCGGTTAGGTGGTAGGGAAAGGACGTAAAATGCTTGGCTGCATAGCTAGAGGTATCACAAGCCGGAAGAGGGAGATTGTGATCCTGCTGTATAGAGCGCTGGTGAGACCACATTTGGAATAATACTGTGTCCAGTTCTAGAGACCTCACCTACAAAAAGATATTGATCAAATTGAACGGTTCCAAAGACAGGCTACAAAAATGGTGGAAGGTCTTAAGCATAAAACTTATCAGAAAAGACTTAATGAATTCAATCTGTATAGTCTGGAGGATAGAAGGGAAAGGGGGGGGGGACATGATTGAAACATTTAAATATGTTAAAGGGTTCAATAAGTTTCAGGAGGGAAGTGTTTTTAATAGGAAAGTGAACACAAGAACAAGGGGGCACAATCTGAGGTTAGAATCAGATCAGAAGCAAAGTGAGAAAATATTATTTTATGGAAAGAGCAGTAGATGCTTGGAACAAACTTCCAGCAGATGTGGTGGTTAAATCCACAGTCACTGAATTTAAACATGCTTGGGATACACATAGATCCATCCTAAGATAAAATAAAGGAAATTGTATAAGGGCAGACTAGATAGAAACATAGAAGATTGATGGCAGAAAAAAACCTTATGGTCCATCTAGTCTGTCCTTCTACTATTTGCTGTCACATCAGTCTCTCGATCAAAAGAAGGATAAGTAGATTCCTTCACAATCTGACACAATTTTTTTCTCCCCTTGCTTTCTTCAACTTGTTTTAGATCAAATTGTCTCTATTCCATTTATAATTTTATCGTGAAAGTGAGGTACACTCTTCAACTTTCTTGTTTGGTTTGTCATCCATGAATGTACATCTCCAGACAATCCATTTGACTTATGACGCCAACATTTAGATGTTTTTTAATATTAGATTTGTGTACATTGTAACACTGTTATTATTATTGTTGTGAGCCGCCCCGAGTCTTTGGAGAGGGGCGGCATACAAATCTAATAAATTATTATTACATTATTAATTATTATGTATCAGAAACTGCGCAAATTTTTTTGACATCCTGACAAATTTTAGTTAAAGTTTACAAGTCCAGATCATTAAAAAGATCCATAATTTTTTTTCCCGAGCACAAGAGCCGTAAGCTTCTTCTGTCTCCTTTGAGAATTTTCTGATGTATGGTCTATGTTTCATTCATCTCTCCAAAATGTCTTCTGGAAGCTTCTAGAAGGATGCAGCCTTACTTGATTTGGAAATAAACTCGACTTCCAAATATACCTCTCTTCACTTATAATTGTGACAGGCCAATTCCTGGCACAGAGGGAACACCTGTCAGGAGGTTACTCAGGTATACAACACCCTTCCTGAAGATGACAGAAATCAAGAGATTTCTTCAACAGAGAAAACAGGAAGGCAGAACCATGACAAAACTTCTATCTAAAGCAGATGGTTGATAATGCGAAGACATACCATCCAGATTTATCTTTTAAAGGTGATGTCATTGCGTACAGTATATGTTCTGTCAGGCTCTCTGGTAGAATCCTCCCAAAAATTCACAGGTAGAAATTTCAGACACACACACGTTTGAAAATTCAAAACAATGTTCTTTATAATGAAAATTCACTTAAACTAAGCCCTCTTTTGGTATAGCAAAGAGCACGCGTCTCCAAACAAACTGGTAATTTGTACAAGTCCCTTATCAGTTCTGAGATACTTAGCTTGCAGCTGTGAGGCAATTCACAGTCTTTCTTCTTTCACAAAGTGACACACACTTTGCTCTGGTTTAGTTTCAAAGCGGGGGGAAAATCAGCACACAAAAGGTCAAAGTCAGTAAAGCAGTCACGAAACACAAGGATCAGATAATCCTCCACCATGGCCAAACCCACAGGCTGCTATTTATAGCAGCCTCACTAATGACCACAGCCCCACCCAACCCCAGGTGGCCTCATTTTCTTTGATAATAATCTCTCAGTTGTTGTTGCCTATGCATTGCTCTCCACATGCGTGCCTGTATCATTAACTCTTGTTCTGAATCCAAGGAGGAGCTAGATAATTGATCTCCTTCTGAACTGTCTGCCACACTCTCCTCCTCCCTGTCACTCATGTCTTCTTGGTCAGAGGAGCCTTCATCAGCAGATTCCACCGGGGGCAAAACAGGCCTGCAGCATGTGGATGTCTCCCCCACATTCACAGTCTTTGGGGCAGTAGCAGGGCCAGAGCTAACCACAACAGTATATATATTTCTTTGTACCAAAGGTCTGCCTTCTGAATAAAATTTAATGTCATAACTTCCTATCTCTGTGTCAGGCTTGATTTGGAGACTTTGGCCTGCCACATATTATAATGTCTTACATGGCATCGGACCAGTTTACTTACCGGTTGGTCAGGTCCCACAAAGTCGGCCTTCTCCACGTACTGTAAGCCAGACAATGTCATCTGGCGGGGCCTAGGGGAAAGGCCTTCTCTGTGGTGGCCCCAGCCCTATGGAACAACATTTGTACTGCTCCCACTCTCCCTGCTTTCCATAAAGTTTTAAAGACTTACCTCTGCTGGCAGGCTTGCAAACCCATTAGGAAAGAAATAAAAGCTCGGAATTTGGGTGGGAGGAGGAGGAGGAGGAGGAAGAAGAGGAGGAGGACAGTTGCTGCTAAAGGTGAGGTGAGGGGAATCCAAAAAAATCCAAACTTTAAGGCTTTTTTTTTTTTTAAAGGGACTCTGAGTTGATCCAGCTGGGGTGAAGCGCCCTCTTTTGCCTTCCTGCGCCCAGACGCTCTGGGAGGCAACCTAGCGCCTGGTGTATGGGAGGCAGAGCGAGGGAGTCCCTACAGCAAAGTGGTTTATTCCCTCTCCAAGCGCACAGAGGAAAGAAAATGCTCTGTTCGCTCTGGGCTGCTAAATCCTCTTTAAGTGCCACTGAAAGGCTCCTTTGGCAGCCCAGAAAAGCCTGAGACGGCCGGGATTAAAGGGGGAATGGCAGGAAACTGGCTGGGCCTTCATGCCGCTCTCAAATTTCCTGGGAAATTTTTCTGGGCTTGGTTTAGAAAAGGGTTCTTAAGCAGCGGCAAAAAAATCTTGAACACCTGGTTCTTATTTAGAAATGTTCTTAAGGAGATGCGTTCTTAAATAACGCATCTACTTAACTACTTCAGCTTCAACCACAACAACACAAGAGCACACAACAGATTTAAACTTAATATTAACCGCTCCAAACTTGACTCTAAAAAATATGACTTCAGTAACCGAGTTGTCGAAGCGTGGAACTCATTACCAGACTCTATAGTGTCATCCCCAAACCCCCAACATTTTACCCTTAGATTATCTACGGTTGACCTATCCAGATTCCTAAGAGGTCAGTAAAGGGCAAGTACAAGTGCACTAGAGTGCCTTCCGTCCCCTGTCCTATTGCTCTCCTATATCTCCTATATCTTTCTTCTATTCCTATATCCTTTCTTCTATTCTTTCATTGATATGTTCTATTACTATACCTTCTTTTCTATTATTTCTTAGATATATTTTATTATGAGTATCTCCTCTATAACCTTCATCATGTATTTTACTATGTGTATATAGATATATACCCACTAAAACCCTCATTGTGTATTGGACTGAATGAATGAATGAATGAATGAATGAATGAATGAATAAATAAATAAATAAATAAATAAATAAAAAGTAGAGGTACTACTGTACTTCTGAGAGAACTGAGTAGAAGAGAGTTCGAGGAGGCTGAAAAATAAAGGGTGGGACAAGAGACACCAAATACCATGGGACAGACCATGAATCAGTTGGCAGCTACTCAACCAAAGGAATCTAGGAAGGAAGCACTTCCATTGATTTTTACCTTAAAGAACGCGCTTCCAAGATTCTATGTTTACTAACCTTCAGAGTATCTTACAGAAACTCTGAGGTTTTGGCTTGGGTGCTCAACAGCAGGCCGCTAAAGAAAATACAAAGCAGAACATTGCTTGGTTCACTGTGTTTTCAGTCGGTATTTTTGTGTCTTTCTCTCTCTGTGTGTGTATGTCAAAGATTTTAAAGGATTTTTCCATTCACTGCCGCTCTCTTTAACAGCATCGTAAATTATGTACGGTCTAGGTACGGGTCTCTTTTGCTCCATTACTCTGTTATTCACTTCTTTGGTTAATCATAAATTGTAATTATTAGTTCCAAATTACCCAATTTTAAACTTGTGTGTGTGTTTCTCTCTGTGGGTGGCCAGGCTTTTTTCCCCCCTGCCTAATTAACAGCACCTCTGAAAGTAAATTATGTACTTCTCATTAAAACAGCCTAGATACGGGAAGTTGGGGAAGACAAATATTGCAGAACGTAGGCTAATAAGATTTTATATCTGAACTCTTACCTTAGGCACTTTTCTTTTTAGATTATTTCCTATAGGTTTCCAGTGTGAAACTGATCCTTTGAAATCTCCCAGATATAATCTCTCTCTCTCTCTTTCTGTCTCTCTCTCGCTGTTTCTTTCTGTTTCTCTCTTTGTCTCTCTCTGTCTGTCTCGCTGTCTCTGTCTGTCTCTCTGTGTGTGTGTGTGACTCTGTCTCTCTCTGTCTCTCTGTGTGATTCTCTCTCTCTCTTTGTGATTCTCTCTCTCTCTTTGTGATTCTCTCTCTCTCTCTCTCTGTGTCTCTCTCTCTGTCTTTTATATCTCTCTCTCTGTTTCTGTCTCTCATCTCTCTCTGTGTCTGTCTCTGTGTCCGTCTCTGTGTTTCTCTCTGTCTCTGTGTTTCACATCTGTGTGTGTGTGTGTCTCGATGTCTCTCTCCATGTCTCTGTTCATGTCTCTCTGTCTCTGTCTCTGTCTCTCTCTCTTTCTCTCCCTCTCTGTCTTTTTCTCTCTCTGTCTCTCTCTCTCAATTTTATCACTAAACTACAAAGCTTAAAACTGGCATCTTTTTCATGCTTTTATTTCAAAGGGGGTTCTCTTGGGTTTTTTTTTAAATAAGAAATTAATGCGAAACATACCTTTTGCCTTTCACTATAAAGCGTAACTTTTAACAGATAGGGAATACATTATAACCAACAAGGTGTTTTAACTTTGCATCTGTTACATTGGGAAAGTGTTTGTATGTGTATATGTTTTTGAAGGATAAAGTTTACACTTTTTATTTTAGAAACTGCCTCTATATACTTCCAATTTGTGGTAGGCTCAATAGAAGACTTGGGTGTTGATGTGTCGACTTAGATCAGGGGTCCTCAAACTTGGCAACTTTGAGACTTGTGGACTTCAACTCACAGAATCCTGGGAGTTGAAGTCCACAAGTCTAAAAGATGTCAAGTTTGAAGACCTCTGACCTAGGTAATAATTGTTTCTCAACCACTGTGTTTACCTCTCTTGTTTAATCTGGTCAGTTATTCCAATATATTAGTTAACTTTTTCTAGCTTTTTATTGTTATGTCTCACACAGTTCATCAAAATTCTGTTGTGGACTCTGTATGGTTCCAGGAGATTTATTCTGAAGCTGAGAATTTAGCTAAATAGAAAACAGTATATACTGTATTTTTGTTGGCTTTTAAAAGCCTTCAGAAACTGTATCCGATAGTTCATTCGTAATTCAGATGAATGGCAATATTTAGGAATTTTGTAATATGTGTAACCAGAGGCAATTACACACATTTCCAAAAAGTCAATTTACTTTTCACTGGATCACTGGATACAACTTGTTTCTCTCATTCTCTTTAATTTCAGTGGACTTTAAGCAGTTAACTTGTTACTTGAAGGCTATAATAGCTAATCATAAGAATAATAATCTCTTTGTCCTTATCTGTATTTGGCCTTAAGGAACTTTTCCCCACCTAGTTAAAGAGAAGAGCTGGGAAAGCAAGGAAATAACCAGATAACAATAAAAGCAACAGAGTTGGAAGGGACCTTGGAGGTCTTCTAGTCCAACCCCCTGCTTAGGCAGGAAACCCTACAGTACTTCAGACAGATGGTTATCCAACATCTTCTTAAAAACCTCCAGTGTTGGAACATTCACAACTTCTGAGGTCAAGCTGTTCCACTGATTAATTGTTCTAACTGTCAGGCAACTTCTCCTTAGTTCTAAGTTACTTCTTTCTTGTTCAACTTCCACCCATTGCTTCTTGTTCTACCCTCACATGCTTTGGAGAGTAGGTTGACTCCTTCTTCTTTGTGGCAACCCCTGAATTCTAGATCTTCAGCCCAGAATTGGTCTTGGACAATGATAGTACCTGCCTAGCCCTGCTTGAGAGTAAAGCAAGGCTGAACTTGGTCAAGGCTGTAGATTCAACTAAGAAGTTCAAAGAACACCTTGAAAGAAAGGAACAGGAAGCCATTTCCATAAAACATCCAAGAAAATTACTTGGTTGCATCCATGTAATCTTTAAGAATTGGCGTGACTTAACAATGCACTCTGCCTAAGAACGCCTCTACTTACAAACTTTTCTAAATAAGAACCAGGTGTTCAAGGATTTTTTTGCCTCTTCTGAAGAACCATTTTCCACTTACAAACCCAAGTCTCTGAAACTGTAACTGGAAAAGGCAAGGAGAAGCTTCCATGGGGCCTCTCTAGGAATCTCCTGGGAGGAAACAGGGCTGGAAAAGGCAGGGAGAAGCCTCCGTGGGGCCTCTCTAGGAATCTCCTGGGAAGAAACAGGGCTGGAAAAGGCAGGGGGAAGCCTCTGTGGGGCCTCTGTAGGAATCTCCTGGGAGGAAACATGGCTGGAAAAGGCAGGGAGAAACCTCCGTGGGGCCTCTCTAGGAATCTCCTGGGAGGAAACAGGGCTGGAAAAGGCGAGGAGAAGCCTCCTTGGGGCCTCTGTAGGAATCTCCTGGGAGGAAACAGGGCCTCCACCCTCCCTGTGGTTTCCCATATTGCACGCATTATTTGCTTTTACACTGATTCCTATGGGAAAAATTGCTTCTTCTTACAAACTTTTCTACTTAAGAACCTGGTCACAGAACGAATTAAGTTCATAAGTAGAGGTATCACTGTACTTATTTTTAGAAGCACATTTTTAGAAGTTTAGCTTTGCACCAGTGGCATATAATAAGTTCCTTCCATTGGTTCAAAAATTTGAACACTTGGAGTTACTAAAACGTGGTACAATCCCTCCTGGCACTAGACATTCCCCAATCTAATTTCAGAAGGTAGACCTTTATTTCTCATTTTCATCATCCTAGATATCCTCAATTTTCTTTTCCTATTAGTGCCAACTTGTAGACTGTACTTTTGTTTGGATAAAGCTAATTTTCTTTGACAGCCATCCAGGTTTTTGGATTTAAAAAAAAAATCAAATTTTATCTCTATCTTCTTTTTCTCGCTTATCTTTGAGCTTAAATGGGGAAGGGGAAACTTAACAAGACATTATCTTTCTTCAAGCTACCTGACTCCTGAAGTACAGAGGTACCTCTACCTATGAACGCCTCTACTTACGAGCTTTTCTAGATAAGAACCAGGTGTTCAAGATTTTCTTGCCTCTTCTTAAGAACCATTTTCCATTTACAAACCCGAGCCACCAAAACTGTAACCAGGAAAGGCAGGGAGAAGCCTCCGTGGGGCCTCTCTAGGAATCTCCTGGGAGGAAACGGGGCCGGAAAAGGCGAAGAGAAGCCTCCATGGGGCCTCTCTAGGAATCTCCTGGGAGGAAACAGGGCCTCCACCCTGCCTTTGGTTTCCCCAATGACACACATTATTTGCTTTTACATAGAATAGAATAAATAAAATAGAATGGAATGGAATGGAATGGAATGGAATAGAATAGAATAAAAAAATTTTATTGGCCAAGTGTGATTGGACACACAAGGAATTTGTCTTGGTACATTGATTCCTATGGGAAAATTTGCTTCTTCTTACAAACTTTTCTACTTAAGAACCTGGTCACAGAACGAATTAAGTTCTTAAGTAGAGGTTCCACTGTACCAGTATTCTGTTTTCACTACATGTTAGTCTGAGCACAGCTCGACATGCACCTAAACCCACCTATCCCATCCCCACCGACAAAAAACCCAGACCATCTGTGTAGATCTGAATGCTTTGTTGAAAGAACAGGATATGGTAAACCTGGGGAAAATAGGGATACATACAATGAGAACCAAATACAAGGTAGGCAGTATTGGGTTACTGCTGAACAGAACAATTAGCAAATACAGACAATTTAAATCTCACCAACAATGCTCTCTGTGTGGGATGTGGCTTTGTCCTTGGATGACCATGTGCCACAGATTAAATCAGCCGAATAAAAGATGGTGGTAAGCACGGACCGGCACAACAGAACTGGATCCAGGATGCCAAAATTACGTCACCAGCTGGTCCAAACTGGGAGGTGGGATTCACATAATTTACCTACTGGTTCATCCACATGTACTCTTTTCAAACATGTGTGCATCCTTCTGCGCATGCACTTTGCTCACATGTGTAGCTTGCACGCATGTGTGCAGCTTCAAAACACTCCTAAATAGGATGGCATAGCACCAGGGCAGGTGGGCTGGCCCACCGGGCCCACCTACAGGTCACTAGTACTACTGTTTCGCCCAAATAGGTCCAAACAGGCTGAATAGCACCTCTGTGTGTGGAGCACATCTAAGCACCCTGTGGACCTGATCTGGCCTGCAGCAGGTATTGTCTTTGACACCCCTGGTTTGGATGAAGCAATGGGATTTAATCTCTTCTAGCTTCTTGTTTGTGAGTGACATAGGGGAAGGTTTGGTAGGGAAGGTTTGCCTATTTGCCGATGACTCTAAAGTGTGCAATAGGGTTGATATTCCTGGAGGGGTCTGTAATATGGTAAATGATTTATCTTTACTAGATAAATGGTCAAAGCAATGGAAACTGCAGTTTACTGTTTCCAAATGTAAAATAATGCACTTGGGGAAAAGGAATCCTCAACCGGAGTATTGTATTGGCAGTTCTGTGTTAGCAAAAACTTCAGAAGAAAAGGATTTAGGGGTAGTGATTTCTGACAGTCTCAAAATGGGTGAACAGTGCGGTCAGGTGGTAGGGAAAGCAAGTAGGATGCTTGGCTGCATAGCTAGAGGTGTAACAAGGAGGAAGAGGGAGATTGTGATCCCGCTGTATAGAGCGCTGGTGAACCCACATTTGGAATACTGTGTTCAGCTCTGGAGACCTCACCTACAAAAAGAGATTGATCAAATGGAATGGGTCCAAAGACGGGTGACAAAAATGGTGGAAGGTCTTAAGCATCAAACTGATCAGGAAAGACTTCATGAACTCAATCTGTATAGTCTGGAGGACAGAAGGGAAGGGGGGACATGATCGAAACATTTAAATATGTTAAAGGGTTAAATAAGGTTCAGGAGGGAAGTGTTTTTAATAGGAAAGTGAACACAAGAACAAGGCGTTCACAATCTGAGGTTAGTTGGGGGAAAGATCAGAAGCAACATGCAAAAATATTATTTTACTGAAAAAGTAGTAGATGCTTGGAACAAACGTCCAGCAGACGTGGTCGGTAAATCCACAGTCATTGAATTTAAACATGCCTGGGATAAACATAGATCCATCCTGAGAAAAAATACAGGAAATAGTATAAGGGCAGACTAGATGGACCATGAGGTCTTTTTCTGCCGTCAATCTTCTATGTTTCTATGTTCCAATGTACAACAGAGAGATAGATTGAAAGTGACGTAGCCACAACTTGTAAGCTTGAAACAGGAAACTTAGTCGTTGCTTATTTTGGAAGGTGCTAAAGCTGTGCTTGTTGATTAAGCTGAATTAACTCTATCATTTCTAAATGTAATGCATTATAGTCAGGATTCTATTAGAACATTTTTGAAGATGATGCCCTTTTGGCTAGGTATTGAAAAGAATGATTTTCTAATTATACTGTTTTTCGGAACAGATTTACTAAGAAGCAGATAATAACAGGTTCAGATAATGAATAAGGGGTGTTGTTGAAAATACTCAGAATGTATTGTCGATAATGAATACATGTAAAATTGCCGTAATTTCACGTAATATCATGTCACACACAGAGCCTTTCCTTTCCTTTCCTTTCCTTTCCTTTCCTTTCCTTTCCTTTCCTTTCCTTTCCTTTCCTTTCCTTTCCTTCCCTTCCCTTCCCTTCCCTTCTCTTCCCTTCCCTTCCCTTGCCTTCCATCTGCAACAGTGATGAAATCCATTTTTTTTTTACTACTGGTTCTATAGGCGTGGCTTGATAGGTGTGGGAAGGCTTCGTGGGCGTGGCTTGGTGGGCAAGGCAGGGGAAGGATACTGCAAAATCTTTATTCCCACCCCACTCCTGTTGTGGTTAGCTCTGGCCCAGCTCCTGCCCCAAGGACTGTGGATGTGGGGGAGACATCCACATGCTGCAGGCCTTTTTTGCCCCTGGTGGAATCTGCTGATGAAGGCTCCTCTGACCAAGAAGACATGAGTGACAGGGAGGAGGAGAGTGTGGCAGACAGCTCAGAAGGAGATCAATTATCTAGCTCCTCCTTGGATTCAGAACAAGAGTTAATGATACAGCCACACATGCGGAGAGCAATGCATAGGCAACAACAACTGAGAGATTATTATCAAAGAAAATGGGGCCACCTGTGGTTGGGTGGGGCTGTGGTAATTAGTGAGGCTGCTATAAATAGCAGCCTGTGGGTTGGGCCATTGTGGAGGATTATCTGATCCTTGTGTTTTGTGGCTGCTTTACTGACTTTGACCTTTTGTGTGCTGATTTTTCCCTGCTTTGAAACTAAACCAGAGTGTGTTTCACTTTGTGAAAGAAGAAGGACTGTTAATTGCTGCACAGCTGCAAGCTAAGTATCACAGAACTGATAAGGGACTTGTACAAATTACCAGTTTGTTTGGAGACGAGTGCTCTTTGCTCTACCAAAAGAGGGCTTAGTTTAAGTGACTTTTCATTATAAAGAACATTGTTTTGAATTTTCAAATGTGTGTGTGTCTGAAATTTGTACCTGTGAATTTTTGGGAGGAGTCTGCCAGAGAGCCCGACAGAACAACTCCAGGGGAAGGAGATTTCTAAATCTCCATTTCCACCCCACTCTGGGGCCAACCAGAGGTGATATTTACCAGTTCTCCAACTAGCCGCTCCGAGTCTTCCAAGAGGGGTGGCATGCAAGTCTAATAAATTATTATTATTATTATTATTATTATTATTATTATTATTATTAAATTATTACTCAAAATTTCTGCTACCCGTTCTCCAAAGTATTCAAAATTTCCCCTGCAAGTTCTGCAGAACCTGTCAGAACTTGTTGGATTTCACCCCTGGTGCACAATGAGATCCATGTTGTTTTTACTTTGTTTGTTTTTTTCCCTATTTAAATTACTTTAAGTTTACAATGGTAGCCTGGGTTGTTTTTTTCAAGATTAATAAGAGAAGCAATCTATATTAATCTTGCTAGATCAAATAAACGTAAATTATTGATACCAGTTCATTTTTACACATTATTGCTGCTGGTTGATCACAAAATGCAGCTTTTTCTTCTTTTATTTGGAATCACTCAACCATCTAAAATATTTTGTTCTTTTACTGGTAAACCCAATAGAAAACAGTTTGGATTACAACCAATATTAATGTGATAGAAAGTTTTTTGGATGGATGCTTTAGTTTTCAATGTGCTATCTTTCCATTTCGATTGTTCTTGGACTTCTAAAAGACTAGCTTCTAATCTTCCATTGCTAATGAAGTTATTTCTGATTTATTTTTTTGTTATTTTATCATGTTTGACCTACTCGTGTTAACAAGATTAATTATTTAACTACTAAATAAAGGCTGTGCTATAATGTTTCATGGAACACACAAACATATTTTGCTGTGATCATTTCACAAATATTCAACTATTCCACTCCAAACTAAACCGAGTGCTTTAAAGCTATATATATTATATGACTGAAAGCAGAAATTCTGATAATTAAAAGTCATAGTATTCACACATAACATGCAGACTTTTTAAAAGCAAAATTTGGGAAAATAAAACATCTGTCCTCCTCTGAAAATAAGCCATTTCCCCCCAAAATAAGCCCTCTCCGAAAATATTTAATAGCAATAGCATTTAGACTTAAATACCACTTCAAAGTCCTTTTAAAGCTCTCCCTAAGCAGTTTACAGAATCAGCCTATTGCCCCTAACAATCTGGGTCCACATTTTACCCACCTCAGAAGGATGGAAGGATGGGTCAACCTTGAGCCAGTGGTGAGATTTGAACTGCTGAACTACAGTTGCAGTTAGCTGAAGTAGCCTACAGTGCTGCACTCTAACCACTGTGCCACCCCGGCTCTAAACCATGCACAGCCAGTCCCTACGATTTCCTTTGGTTAAGGTTATGGAGACAGAGCTGGAAATCAGGTAAGACGGAAAAAGGAACCCCATCTTGCTCCTCATGCCCCCATATAATAAGACCTCTCCAAGCACTTATTTCGAGGTTCAAAAAATATAAGACATGGTCTTATTTTCAGGGAAACATGGTAGAAATAGCTGAACAAACAACATTCAGACTAATTTGTATCTCGTAAAAAGGTATCTAAAGAACTGTGTTTGGACAGATGAACACAACTCAAAACACACCAACAATGTCTCCTCAAATGGTGATGAATAGTGATGGGCGAACCCAACGGTGTTTGAGTTCGGCAAGTTGTGATGAACTTTACGCAAAATTTGGCTGAACCCGAACTGAACCCGAACTCGAACTCCGAACGCTGCGTGATGTCGAAGCTCCGCCCCTGGAATACCATCGTTTTTTAATTTTACGGATTTTTATTTTTATTTATTTTAATTTTTACAAAAAAGGACGCCGCAGCGGCGCTACAAGCAAAGGGCGGTCCTTTCACATAAAAATAAACGTGTTTATTTTTACGTGAAAGGACTGCCCTTTGCTTGCAGAGCCGCTGCAATGTCCTTTTTCGTAAAAATAACAATGTTTATTTTTACGTGAAGACCTCCCTTTGAAGGAGCTAGGGAATCCCTCCCACGAAGAGATTCTGGGGGCAGAGCTTTGACGTCACCGGCAGGTTGCTAAGGACGCCAAGGTGATCACTTCCTGGATTCCATGGAATCCAGGAAGTGATCACTTTGGTGTCCTTAGCAACCTGCCGGTGACATCAAAGCTCCGAACGTCGAAAACGACCTCGAAATTTGCCCGAAGTTTCAAAAAATTTCGGGTTCGTGTTCGGCATACCGAACACTGCAAAATTCGGTACGGACCCGAATTGTGCGAGTTCGGTTCGCCCATCACTAGTGATGAAACGTTTGCAACCAAATTGCTAAGCACGGCGCTCAACATGACAGCCCAACTAACAACCTGAGCAAATAATATTCACATGCATTTCAAAAGTATCCATTACTCAGATTATTTAGACTGTTGCTGTTCATATAGTATGCAGGATATTTCAATACGATGAAAAACAAAGAGATTTTGGCTGACCATTTTTGATGGACCAGTAGAGGACATGATTAGGAAATGTAAAGCTGGACGAAGATTCCCTGCATGATTTGTAGATCCAGTCAGCAGAATTTTTTTTTCTTTAATAAAATAAGAACATACTTGAGAAGTTTGATTTATTATAGACTGAGGAAAAGTTGAATGAGTATTAGAGTCTTTCTCACAGCCCCTGAAGAAAAATAATGTGAATAGATGTGAGCCTTTGGGCAAATAAATAGATCTGAGGGACTTTCTCAGACAATATCAATTTTAACTCAGCGCAGTTTTCATTGTTTGCTTCAGACCAGGGGTGAAATTCAACAGGTTCAGGAGAACCAGTAGCAGAAATTTTGAGTAGTTCAGAGAACTGGCAAATACCACCCCTAACTTGCCCCAGAGTGGGATGGGAGTGAAAATTTTGCAGGAGTGTAAGTATCCTTCCACTGCTAATGCCTGGTTGGCAGCTTAAATCACCAGGCGAAATTGCCCTCCAGGCTGGGGGACGCTGCTTCGAGCTCCACGGAGCTCCGAACTTCCGGTTTCCGGAGAAACCGGAAGTTCGGCTTTTGGCAGCGCACCAAGGTGGCGTGCTGTATGCAGGGCCTGGGGGGAGGTCCTGGATTGCCCTATTTAAGGGCGGTCTGAGCAAAACCTCCTCCTTGCCCTGCTGGATTCCCGAAACGAACACCCGCCCGCCCTCCGCTATCAACCGTGTGTCTTAATGAGGTTATTTCGGGGCCGAATAGGAATTTTTTGCAGCTTCCCCTTTAGAGGCGGCCATTTTTTTGTCTATTCCATACTGACGGTAAGGATGGAATGGTTAGGGGGTGTGGCGCTATATAGATATTTGAAATTAGGCTTCCCTCTGGTCACTGGGGTTGGCAGGTTAGGGGCGGAAATGGGCAGTAGGAGCAACTGTGCATGCTCCTTTGGGCATCTTTTAAAAGGACGATGGACCACCTCTCTCCATGAACTATAGGTTGTTACAACTTTGGGGATTGGAGAGAGGATGCCCATTGGACTCACCGGATCCAATTTCCCTCGGGGATTGGAGGGTGAGCTCCTCCCACACGCTGAAGGGCGTGGCTCGGATCCAGGTGAAGGTGGCTACCTTCACCTGGTTCAGCAAGGAGTTTTTCCCAATGTTGCCCAGGAAGGTTTTGGCAGGAATTTCTGCCCCGTTAGTTTTTGGCCTCTGCAGGTCCTTTATTTATTGTTGAATTTGAATATTTAAATTTACGTATTTAATGTTATAAATTTATATTTATGCTAATTTAATAAAACGACCCTATATTTAACCCATATACTGTCTCAGCGTCTTTTCTCCCCTTCCAGGGCAAATATTTCCCTCAATTGTTTCCCTCAATCTTATGCTCAATTTTACTCAAGGACATCAGACCACACCTGGAGTACTGTGTTCAGTTCTGGTCACCACACTTCAAAAAAGACATTGAAACTCTGGAGAAGGTGCAGAAAAGAGCAACCAAAATGATCAGGGGTCTTGAAACCAAGACTTACGAAGAGAGACTGCAGGAACTGGGCATGGATAGCCTAGAGAAAAGGAGGGCCAGAGCAGACATGATAGCAGTCTACAGGTATACGAGGGGTTGCCACAGAGAGGAGGGGATCACTTTATTCTCCAGGGCACCAGAGGGCCGGACGAGGAACAACGGCTGGAAGCTGACCAAGGAGAGATTCAACCTGGAAATAAGGAAGAACTTCCTGACGGTCAGAACGATCAACCAGTGGAACAATCTACCAGCGGACGTTGTGGACTCCAATACTCTGGACATTTTTAAGAGGAAATTGGACTGCCATTTGGCTGGGATGCTATAGAGTTCCTGCTTAGGCAGGGGGTTGGACTTGATGACCCGCATGGTCCCTTCCAACTCTAACAATAAATAAATAAATAAATAAAAACCAGTAGCAGAAATTTTGAGTAGTCCAGAGAACTGGCGAACACCACCCCTACCTTGCCCCAGAGTGGGATGGGAGCGTAAATTTTGCAGGAGTGTAAATATCCTTCCACTGCTATGCCCACCAAGCCATGCTCACATGGTTATCCAACATCCCCTTAAAAACTTTGAGTGTTGGAGCAGTCACAACTTCTGGAGGCAAGTTGTTCCACTGATTAATTGTTCTAACTATGTAGATATAGATAGATGATTGTCCCTCCCCTGAAATAAGATTATCTATAGAAGCATGATATATTGATGTGCTTGGTGGGGAAAATGCGCTAAAAATACAGTTTACCATACTGGAATAGAATCCAGAAGTGTTTTAATCCAGTTAAACATGTTGAAAGCTGAGATGCTTCCTACAATGAATGTATGCAATTTCAAAACACATGATGAATAGCACCGAAGATGGTGTATTTCTTTTAGGAAGAGAATTAGAATGCAATAAGCTAACGGTGGAAGTAATTCAGGCCATATTTAAAAGGCATCAATGCCGCACATTACGAGGCTGAAAGTTGTTTTATTTTATCTTACACTGGTGGCTAAGCTATAGTTCAACACGCAGACTGCTTATGGTACGCAACTCGAAAATAAATAGGGCAATCTGGATAAATTATTGTGTAAATACATGCTTGAGTTCATAGCCATTTGCTGTTTAGCCCATGGCTTTGGTTGAGCCATAAATAAAAGTGGGAAATGTTGGGTTTCTTAAAAAATCTTTCTCAATCTCTACCCACAACGACACCGAACAGCACCCGTTTTATGGGAGCAACACAGAAATCATCGGCCGTGCTACCGCACACCATGCTCGTGAGTTCATTGAAGATTGGCATACCTCAAGCAATTCCATCAATAGACCCATTGAGCAACCATATTGTAACATGCTCTACATGGGGCTACCCTTGAAAAGTGTTCAGAGATTCCAAATGGTCCAGAATGTAGCTGTGCGAGTTGTCATGGGTGCATCTCGGTACACCCATATAACACGTATACTCCGTGAGCTGCACTGGCTATCTGTTAGTCTCCAAGCACAATTCAAGGCGTTGGTTATCATATATAATGTCCTATATGGCTCAGGGCCAGATTATTTATGGGACCGTCTCCTGCCATATAATAATAATAATAATAATAATAATAATAATAATAATAATAATAATAATAATAATAATAATAATAGATTAGATTAGATTAGACTAGATTTGTTGGATTTATATGCCGCCCCTCTCCGCAAACTCGGGGCGGCTCACAACAATAGTAAAAACAATACATAGTAACAAATCCAATGCCCACCAATCCAATTACAATTTTAAGTTTAAAAATTCAAGTTTTCGTAGATTTTCACGGGTATATGTATGTAGATTGTTCTGAGTTCGGGTTTTGCCCTGTGTAATATTTTGCATGTCTATGCGACGTTTCGGTGAAATCACATTCACCATCATCAGGCTGAAGTTTTAAGCTTCGTGTTGCTGTAAATTATATATATATAAAATAATAATAATAATAATAATTATTATTATTATTACTATTATTATTATTATTATTATTACTATTACTATTACTATTACTACTACTACTATTATTATTATTATTATTATTATTATTATTATTATTTATTAGATTTGTATGCCGCCCCTCTCCAATGACTTGGGGCGGCTCACAACAATAATAAAAACAATATTATAGTAGATCAAATCTAATATTAAAAAACATATAAAGCCCTATCATTATTTTAAAAACCAAACAACACATTCATACCAAACATAAAACAAAGTATAAAAGAGCCTGGGGGAAAGGTGTCTCAACTCCCCCATGCCTGGCGGTATAAGTGAGTCTTGAGTAGTTTATGAAAGACAGGGAGAGTGGGGGCAATTCTAATCTCCAGGGGGAGTTCATTCCAGTGGGCCGGGGCCGCCACAGAGAAGGCTCTTCCTCTGGGGCCCGCCAAACGACATTGTTTAGTCGACGGGACCCGGAGAAGGCCAACTCTTTGGGACCTTATCGGTCGCTGGGATTCGTGCGGTAGCAGGCGGTTCCAGAGGTACTCTGGTCCAATAGACCATAGCGAAGGCTGGCTGGGGACTTCTGGATTTGAAGTCCAGATATCTTCAAGTTGTCAAGGTTGGGAAACACTGACCTAAACTACCCTTATACTATTTCCTGTATTTTATCTTAGGATGGATATATGTTTATCCCAGTATCAATTCTTGTATCAATAGAAGTTATAGGTGCTCCAACAGAGATTGGACAACTATTTGTCTGTAATACTATAAGGTCTTCTGCTTGAGCAGAGGATTGCAAAAGAGCTCCAAGGCCCCTTCCAACTATTCTGAAATTCTGAATCAGTGGGTTAATTTTATTGTCCATCAAAAATGCAGTACTAAAGCTAATACAAATGAAGGAATAGGAAGAATTCCCTTAAAACTGTTAATTTCACTGGAACTGTTGACAATCCTCAATGATTTCTTGATGTTTCCATCAAGATAGATAATTGTAATAACTTAATAAATAGGAATAATTATCTTCAATCACCCAATCTTACATTACTGTTGAAAGAAAGCTGTGAGTAAGGTAATTATGTTGAATTTTCACTTAAAGGAACTGAATCATATTAAAGTATCATCTTTTTAAAATGAGAAACTTGAGATTATATATCAACTGTCGATTATCTTCCAGTCTACAACAGCCAAACCTTAATTTACCTTTTCAATTCTGTTCTGCCCTCCAATTTTATGGAAACGAATTTGATCCCATAAAAGCAGAGAACAATTGAAAAATGTAGATTAAATTCTTGATCATAATTGTGAAGAATTCCTGGCATTTCCAGTTACACACATTGCAAAACTACGGATTCCAAGGCATTAAATACCACCTTTCAAGTACAGTGGTACCTCTACCTAAGAATGCCTCTACTTAAGAACCTTTCTAGATAAGAACTGGGTGTTCAAGATTTTTTTGCCTCTTCTTAAGAACCATTTTCTACTTAAGAACCCGAGCCCGGAAAAATTTCCCAGGAAATTTGAGAGCGGCACAAAGGCCCGGCCAGTTTCCTGCCATTTCCCCTGGGTTTCTTTCTCCGGCGCAGTGTATGGGAGGCAGCCTCGCGCCCGGTGTATTGGAGGCGCATGCTCCTCCTCGCCGCCTCAGAGTCCCTCTTATTTTTTTAAACCTTAAAGTTTTGGAATTTTTTTTATTCCCTCCTCCTCTTCTTCTTCTTCCTCCTCCTCCTCCCATCCAAATTCCGAGCTTTTATTTCTTTCCTAATGGGTTTGCATGTATTATTTGCTTTTACATTGATTCCTATGGGAAAAAATTGCTTCTGCTTACAAACCTTTCTACTTAAAAACCTGGTCACAGAATGAATTGAGTTCTTAAGTAAAGGTACCACTGTAATTTGTATCTGCACCCCCTTCATTGTTACTCAGGAAAAGCTAAATTTGATTTAAAGATTTAATTTAATAGATACCTCCAAAATACCTGTTTTCCTTTGTTTCTGCAAGCACAAGTTTGATATTCCATCAAGGTCTTGTTCTAACCCAAATTCTATTCTTTAAGAGGCCTTTGAAACTATTTTTAATTACTGTACTTTTAATTTTAATTTTAGCTGTTTTATTTGTTTCGATAGTTGCTGTTTCATTGTTTTAATGTGTTAAGATGTGCATTAAACAGTATTTTAATTGCATTTCTATGAGCCATCCTCAACCAGTGAGGGAATAAACAGTGTGCAAATTCTGTAAAATTATACTAACATGTCTGCAATTATTTTTTGCTGAGCCACACCAATATGTAATAGTGGATAATTTTTGGTAGCTGGCTGATCTTCTAACCAATTAAGTGACATGGGAATTAGGAATGGTGCCAGTAGAAGATAGGTCTTTGCCCAAAGGGAAAAAGAGAGAAAGTCTATGTTTCTAGACGATCATAAACTTTAAACTGCAAAAGAGAAAATGCATTCCATCTTAAATACAAGTATGCACATATAAACATGCATAATTGCACACAGGCACCTCAAAATCAGTCACTGAACCGGACCAATTGTCCAAGCACCCAAACCGGTCCTCTAATTGCTGCGGCTTGCAAAAAAACCCCTATCTGTACATGCACAAAACTTCTACACGTGCACAGAGGTTAATTCCTGTGTGTTTTGCATGACGTGTTTGAGGGCTCACAAGAGTGAAACTTTCATTGAAATATTGACTGGTAGCGAAGGTGAAATGTAACCCATCCCTGATCCAAATGTGATCATGTTTTTTTTAACCAGCTTTTAAGAGACCTAAAATGGTCACCCAACATCAAAAACGTCATCAAAAAAGCACAGCAAAGAATGCTCTTTCTGCGCTAACTCAGAAAGCTCAAACTGCCCAAGGAGCTGCTGATACAGTTCTACAGAGGAATCATTGAGTCTGTCATCTGCACCTCTATAACTGTCTGGTTTGGTTCTGCAACCCAACAGGACCGACACAGACTTCAGAGGAGAATCAGAACTGCAGAAAAAAATATTGCTGCCAACCTGCCTTCCATTGAGGAGCTGTAGACTGCACGAGTCAAAAAGAGGGCGGGGAAAATATTTACTGATCCCTCGCATCCTGGACACAAACTGTTTCAACTCCTACCCTCAAAACATTGCTATAGCGCACTGCACACCAAGACAATTACACACAAGAACAGGTTTTTTTCCTGAATGCCATCATTTTGCTAAACAAATAGTTCCCCCAACACTGTCAAATTATTCACTAAGGCTGCATTACTATTATTATTAGCCTTCTCATTGTTCCTATCACCCATCTCCTCCCACTTATGACTGTATGACTGTAACTTGTTGCTTGTATCCTGAAGATTTATATTAATATTGATTGTTTCCTCATTGCTTATTTGACCCCTGTGACAATCATTAAGTGTTGTACCTCATGATTCTTGACAAATGTATGTTTTCTTTTATGTACACTGAAAGCATTTGCACCAAAGACAAATTCCTTGGCCAATAAATTATTCTATTCTATTCTATTCTATTCCATTCCATTCCATTCCATTCCATTCCACTCCACTCTACTTTACTCTGAGGGGGACGTGGACTTAGGTGAAATTTAACATACCATTACTTCTGAATCCATTTCAAAGGATGTAGAGACCTAAATCCTTCCATGTCATTTACAGTTCTTTTAAAAGATATTGTGACCAAATGTCACTGTGCAATGTTACTCTGTATAGATTGGACAAATGATGGTGATTTTTCAGATGATTAACTATTATAAATGTTGGAAACGCAGAAGCAAATACATTACCGGTAAATATCCACCCACTAGCTAAAGAAAAGCCCAACAGATTAGTGAGGAAATAAAGTATCAAAAGTAGTCAGTTGAAATTCAGGTGGATAAATCGGCAAAAGGATGGAGAGATAACACTAAAAATATAGATCCATCCATCACGTTAAACTTCCTTTAAATCAAGCTCAAAGTGTGAGCTTCCTCCCCCTTTTCTTCCTGGCTGTTTTCGTGAGTGTCCCAACACCTGTCTGAAGAGCCTTGAAGTGATGCAATAAAGCACATTTATTATCAGAAATAATTATGGGTCCAGGATAGCCTTCAAAATTGCCAGAGAGAAATCCATAAAGAGTGACCTGCAGAGAGAGAGCTCGTGACTCTGCATAGCACAAGCTGCAACTGTGATTGGGGGGAAACATAATTCTTACTTGTAGCTTTAGTAATTATAAGATGCTTTATTTATAACTCAGGACCTCTGGAGCTCTTCTGATTAGTAGGGTTGGCCTTCTTTTCGTACCAATGGACTTGCACAGCTGAAATAATTCGGTAGACCAGATGCAACTATTTAGCATCGGACGATGCTGTGGGTTGTCTAAGGCAGTGTTTCCCAACCTTTTTTGAGCCGCGGCACATTATTCACATTTACAAAATCCTGGGGAACATTGAGCGGGGGGGAGGGGGGCGCTAAAAAAGTTTGGACAAAAAACCCTCTCTTCCTCCCTTTCACCCTATTTCTCTCTCCCTCCCTCTTTCTTTCCCTCTCTCTCTCTCTCTCCATCCGTCTTTCTTTCTTTCTTTCTTCCTTCCTTCCTCTCTTTTTTGCTCTTTCTCTCTCCCTCCTTCCCTCCCTCTTTCTCTCTTTCTTGCTTTCTCTCTTTCTCTTGCATTCTCTCTCTCTCTCTCTCTTTCTGTCTCTCTTGCTCTCTCTTGTATTCTCTCTTTCTTTCTCCCTTGCTTTCTCTCTCTCTCCCTTGCTTTCTCTCTTTCTCTCTCTTGCTTTCCTTCCCTCTTTCTCTCTTGCTTTTTCTCTCTCTCTTGCTTTCTTTCTCTCTCTCTCTTTCTCTTTCTTTCTTTCTCTCTCTCTCTTGCTTTCCTTCTCTCTCTCTTTCTTTCTTTCTTTCTCTCTCCCTCTCTCTTCCTCTATTTCTTCCTTTCTTTCTCTCTCCCTTGTTTTCTCTCTCTTGCTTTCTCTCTCTTTCTACCTCTCTTGCTTTCCTTCTCTCTTTCTCTTTCTCTCTTGCTTTCTTTCTCTCTCCCTCTTTTTCTTGCTTTCTCTCTTGCTTTCTCTCACACACACACTCTTTCTCTCTCTTTCTCTCCCTTGCTTTCTCTCTCTCTCTTGATTTCTCTCTTGCTTTTCCTTCCTCTCTATTTCTCTCTTGCTTTCTCTCCTCCTTTTTCTCTCTCTCTCTTTCTCTCTCGTGCACCACGCCAGCAACAGAGAGAGAAAGAGAGAGAGAGCAGAGAGAGAGTGGAGGGCGGCTTGCCGGTCCACGGCCCCCTGGATTAGCAGCCCTGCATGGCCCCAGCACGGACTCCGCCATCGCCTTCACCTCCGCCTAAGAGGCAGCAGCCACATTCACCCCTTCGCCCTCCCAGGTATCCATGGCGCTCAGCGCCCGGCCACGCACCGCCTCCGCCTCCCGGTACCCCGCCTGACTTCTACCTGCAGGAACGGGTGGTGGGGCACCACGAAGGGCGGCACTTGAAAGCCACCACGGCACCGTTGTTGTCATCATGGCGCAAAGCCACGCAGTCCCAGATCGCTTGCTTCTCCAGCCAACAAGCTGGCTGCCTGGGAAAGTGGCGCACTTTTTAAACGCACATTTTTTAAACGCACCGCTTTCCTAGGCAGAAGACTTTGCTGGCCGGAGAAGGGAGCGATTCAGGACTGCGTGGCTTTGCGCCACTTCAAAAATTTCTGCGGGGGGTTTTCCTAATGGCTGTGCGGGCGCACGCCCACGCAGTTTAAAAGCAACAGTGGCCGGTGCCCTCCCACCGGGCCCCAAAAGCTCACGCCGTCACCGCCAGGGAAGCTCCAGCCAGGCCCGGCTCGCGGCACACCTGACCATGTCCCGCGGCACACTAGTGTGCCGTGGCACACTGGTTGGGAAACACTGGTCTAAGGACTGCATTGGCTGCCGATTGGTTTCCGGACACAATTCAAAGTGTTGGTGATGACCTATAAAGCCCGACATGACATCGGACCAGATTACTTATGGGACCGCCTTCTGCCGCATGAAACCTAGCGACTGGTTAGGTCCCACAGAGTTGGAAGGGATCAAAGGTGATCTGAAAGGTCATTGTTTCAGATTGCTCCCACCTAGCAACTAAGAGGAAAAAAAATTAAATTTGATCTTTCGGAGCTCCGTTTTAAGAGTAGGTGCAAAGGAAGGTGTTTTGCCATGAGAGAAATGTTTAATTTCGGTTCTAAAGAGCTTTGCTTTGTGGGGCTATAATTGGAAGGACTTTGAAGTGCAGAAAAGGAGATCCTTATAAACATTAAGGCAAATGGGGGGGAAATGAGATAGAGATGGAGGGAAGAGATAATCTGCAGCTAGCGGAGAATTGGAAGTTCTGGGAAAGAAGGGGATTATCCCCCAAGGAGAAGAGAGGGAAGGAAATTAAAGTTAACATGCAGGAGGTGTATAAAGTAAGCTGTATGCGTTTGATGGAAGCTGAAAGGATTAGTTTTGGAACTCAGACTGGGTTGAAGCAGGGGCTCTTGAAGCAAGGTGAGATTTCACTAAAGGAAGATCCACTGGAGAAAGTTGAGAAAAAGAAAGAGAGAGAAGAAAGCTTCTGCTCAGGCAATCTCACACTACTTACCAGAGCTTACAAAACTTTTCCCAGACCCAGCCTCGAATACAGCTTATCTGTTTGGAACCCATATCGCATCTCAGACATAAACACCCTTGAAAATGTCCAAAGATACCTCACCAGAAGAGCCCTTCCCTCCTCCACTCGAAATAGAATACCCTACGAGACTAGATTTCAATCCTGGGCCTAGAAAGCCTAGAACTAAGACGCCTTAAACAAGATCTAAGTATTGCCCACAAGATCACATACTGCAACGTCCTGCCTGTCGGCGACTACTTCAGCTTCAACCACAACAACACAAGAGCACACAACAGAGTTAAACTTAAGATTAACCACTCCAAACTTGACTGTAAAAAATATGACTTCAGTAACCGAGTTGTCAAAGCATGGAACTCATTAGCGGACTCCATAGTGTCATCCCCAAACCCTCAACACTTTACCCTTAGATTATCTACAGTTGACCTATCCAGATTCCTAAGAGGTTAGTAAGGGGCGAGTACAAGTGCACTAGAGTTTCTTCTGTCCCCTGTCCTATTGCTCTCCTATATCTCCTATTCCTTTCTTCTATTCCTATATCTCTTCTTCTATTCTTTCATTGATATGTTCTATTACTATATCTTCTTTTCTATTCTTTCATAGATATATTTTACTATGAGTATCTCCTCGATAACCTTCATCATGTATTTTACTATGTGTAAAACACTAAAACTTTCATTGTGTATTGGACAAAATAAATAAATAAAATACAAATAAAGAAGGGAAAAAGGACTAATCTGTGTTAGGAAGAGGGTGGTTCTCCAAAATGGAATCCAGTAATGGTCATAGACCACACTGAAGGAATATGGAAGACAAACATTTAAGGCTGTCACTTCTTTGGCTCCACTCAAACTTGAATGGAGAATCCATGCATAGGAAGTAGCGAAAGAAGAGTGGAAGCAGACTAGATTGTCACAAAGGTGGTTTTTCAAGAGGCAAATGGGGGCAATTTCATTTTTAATGGGGGCAATTGGAACCTTGTTTTAGAAACATAGAAACATAGAAGACTGACGGCAGAAAAAGACCTCATGGTCCATCTAGTCTGCCCTTATACTATTTTTGTATTTTATCATAGGATGGATCTATGTTTATCCCAGGCATGTTTAAATTCAGTTATTGTGGATTTACCAACCACGTCTGCTGGAAGTTTGTTCCAAGGATCTACTACTCTTTCAGTAAAATAATATTTTCTCATGTTGCTTTTGATCTTTCCCCCAACTAACTTCAGATTGTGTCCCCTTGTTCTTGTGTTCACTTTCCTATTAAAAACACTTCCCTCCTGAACCTTATTTAACCCTTTGACATATTTAAATGTTTCAATCATGTCCCCCCTTTTCCTTCTGTCTTCCAGACTATACAGATTGAGTTCATTAAATCTTTCCTGATATGTTTTATGCTTAAGACCTTCCACCATTCTTGTAGCCTGTCTTTGGACCTGTTCAATGTTGTCAATATCTTTTTGTAGGTGAGGTCTCCAGAACTGAACACAGTATTCCAAATGTGGATTCACCAGCACTCTATATAGCGGGATCACAATCTTCCTCTTCCTGCTTGTTATACCTCTAGCTATGCAGCCAAGCATTTTGACCTAGTTAATGGCTTTTTAAGGTTCCTATCCCCCTGAGTAGTTCACTTTTTGATTTTAGAGATGTTTAAGTGGGGCATGGCCAAAAAACGGTTGGGAACCACTGGTCTAAGGGTAAAGTTTTGGGGGTTAGGTGATGATACTACAGAGTCAGGTAGTGAGTTCCATGCATTAACTATTTGGTTTCTAAAGTCATATTTCCTGCAGTCGAGTTTGGAGCAGTGTACTTTAAGTTTGTGTCCGTTGTGTGCTCGTGTGGTTGTTGTGGTTTTCAGGAATTGCACAGCTGAAAGTTCATAAACACGGGTAGGAAAACAAGTGGGGAGTGTCAGCTTTTGTGGGTTATGTTGTTATATTATCTTTGTCTTTGAGCCTTTTATTCCTACTTACAACAATGAAAATAGGGGGCAGCGAATTTAACCCTTGGTGCAGAGAGGGGATGTTAGACACTAGAAACAATTTTCCATGAAAAAAAACGTTATTTACAAAAAAATCACTTATTTGGCTTCCAAAATTATGGACCAAATATTATCTCCAGATGTTGCCAGCAAAGGAACCTGTGTTATTAAAAATATATCTAGCGGAGTGTTTACTTGTCTGATGTCCCTAGCAACATGTGCTACCCAGCCATTTCCAGATGTTATTGTTTAGACTCCCTGCCTCTTAAGAAAAATATTAATAAAATATTTAAAAAGCCACCAGGTAGTAAGAACTTTTAAAGCCCTCCTGCTAGAGGTGTGCTGCCATTCTTGGTCTACCTGCTGAACTGATGGAACATGAATTGGTATCTCTTTCTCTGCAATGCTTTTAATATTTATTCAGTAAAATCTTATTGTTTCTGCTTCCTAAAGTACCTGTTGTCTCTTGGCCGGCCACCAGGTGGCAATGCCAGCATGCTTTCTCACCTTTCATCCATTTTCGAAGGATCATGTGTCCAAGGGTTCAATTTCTATCAGAATAGATCCCTCACCCACTTCTTCAGGAATTCAAGGCTGCCTTTGTAGAGATCTCCTTTACATGTATCTCCCCAATGCATGAGGTAGGTAGCGCTAAGAGAGAATGACTGGCACAAAGTCGCCCATGGGATTTCTATGGTTGATGGGGGAATCAAATATAATCGAAATAGAATACCCTACGAGACTAGACTTTCAATCCTGGCCCTAGAAAGCTTAGAACTAAGACGCCTTAAACAAGATCTAAGTATTGCCCACAAGATAATATGCTGCAACGTCCTGCCTGTCGGTGACTACTTCAGCTTCAACCACAACAACACAAGAGCACACAACAGATTTAAACTTAATATTAACCGCTCCAAACTTGACTCTAAAAAATATGACTTCAGTAACCGAGTTGTCGAAGCGTGGAACTCATTACCGGACTCCATAGTGTCATCCCCAAACCCCCAACACTTTACCCTTAGATTATCTACGGTTGACCTATCCAGATTCCTAAGAGGTCAGTAAGGGGCAAGTACAAGTGCACTATTTATTTATTTATTTATTTGTTTGTTTGTTTGTTTATTTATTTATCCAATACACAAATACATAGGAAGAAAAATAGACATGTGATAATATAAAAGAGGGTGAAAGTGAACTTAGAGGAGAGGATATATGAAAGGAAGAGAATATATAAGATAGGTGAAAGAAAGGAAAGACAATTGGACAGGGGACGAAAGGCACACTAGAATGCCTTCCATGCTCTCCTATATCTTTCTTCTATTCCTATATCTCTTCTATTCTTCTATTCTTTCATTGATATGTTCTATTACTATATCTTCTTTTCTATTCTTTCTTAGATATATTTTACTATGAGTATCTCCTCCATAACCTTCATCATCTATTTTTCTATGTGTATATACACCCACTAAAACCCTCATTGTGTACTGGACAAAATAAATGAACGAAGGAATGAAGGAACGAAGGAACAAATGAACAAACGAACAAACGAACAAACGAACAAACGAACAAACGAACGAACGAACGAACGAACGAACGAACAAACAAACAAACAAACAAACAAACAAACAAACAAACAAACAAACAAACAAACAATCTCCTGGGAACACAATCGATTGAACAACTTTCCTCCTGCAATTGTGTGTGCTCCATTGCTGGAGGTTTTCAAGAAAAGATTGGTCATCCATTTGTCTGGGATAACAGAACAACAGAGTTAGCAATAGCACTTAACACTTAGACTTATATAGCACTTTACAGTGTTCTACAGCCCTCTCTAAGTGGTTTACATAGCCAGCATGTTCCCCACCAACAATCTGGGTCCTCATCTTAGCCACATCAGAAGGATGGAAGGCTGAGCCAACCTTGAGCCTGGTGAGATTTGAACTGTTGACCTACAGCCAGAAGTTAGCATAAGCAGCTTGAAGTACTGCACTCTAACCACTGCCCCACCAAGGCTCATGAGTTGGAAAGGACCTTGGAGGTCTTCTAATCCAACCCCCTGCCTAGGCAGGAAACTCTACACCACTTCTGACAAATCTTCTTAAAAACTTCCAGTGTTGGAGCATTCATAATTTCTGGAGGCAAGCTGTTCCACAGATTAATTGTTCTCACTGTCATGAAATTTCTCCTTAGTTCTAAGTTGCTTCCCTTCTTGATTAGTTTCCACCCATTGTTTCTTGTCCTGCCCTCAAGTTCTTTGGAGAAGAGTTTGATTCCCTATTCTTTGTGGCAACCCCTGAGATATCCAAACATCGCTATCATGTCTCCTTTAGTCCTTCTTTTCATCAGACTAGACATACCCAGTTCCAGCAACTGTTCTTCATATGTTTTAGCCTCCAGTTCCCTAATCATCTTTTTTGCTCTTCTCTGCGGACGGTGACCACTTGCGTATGGTGCACCACATGCGCAGCTTCAGTTCTCTTGCATGCATGCACATATCCAAGCATATTTTTGCTTTGTGCACATGCACAGAAGCAAAATTTTGTGAGGGGATACGCATATGTGCAATATTTTGGAGATTTTTTGCTTCTGCACATGCGTGGAAGCAAAAAAAAAAAAAGCCAAATTCTTGCACGCTTGTGTGTCCCTTCACGAGATTTCAGCATGTTTTTGCTTCCTACACATGCACAGAAGCAAAAACACACCGGGACATGTTCTGCCGGCGTGTGCCAACCGCCCGTCATTACAGGCTAAGTAGTCCAAACAGACACACACACACACGATTGAGTGCAAAAGAAATGTTCTTTATCAACAGAAGAGAAGAAAAAACTCCCTTTTAAACTTCAAAGGGATTTCTTGTACAAACAATGCACAGTTTAAATGCAAACCAATTTCTAACCCAGTAACTGGGAAATTGAGTCCACTAATGTTCTCCAAACAGTGATAAACACTCACAATCCAGAGTCCAGGAATTCCACACGCAGTCTTGAATACAAACAGGAAACAACAATCCACGGTCTTGATGAATCTATGATCAGATTATCCTCCACAATGGCCAAACTCATTGCTCTTTTATCAGCAGCTCTAATGGAGCCCCACCCAAACACAGGTGGCCTCTCTTATCTCCTGTAATATTTCTTAAGTTGTTCTCTCCTATGCATCATTCTATGCATGTGTGGGTCAGTCATACATTCCTCCTCTGAATCCAAAGAAGATAAGGAAGATTGATCTCCTCCTGGGCTGTCAGCCAAGCCCCCCTCTTCCATGTCACCCACAGTTCCTTGGTCAGAGGAGACTTCATCAGCAGATTCTATCGGAAGCAAAACAGGCCTGTGGCATGTGGATGTTTCCTCCACATCCACCTCCACATTCCTTGGGGCAGGAGCTGGGCCAGAGCTACCCATAACAGGACACGCACACGTGCAAGAGAACTGAAGTTGCACATGTAGCTCAGCGGTAGCACCGGTAATTGGCAACCCACCCCTGCACAGCACATATACCATAAAAGATACATCCATAAAGAACATTTCTTTCGTAAAGTCAATAATTTATTTTAGTAACAAACCTTACTGTTATTAGTCAATCTGCTCCCATCTTCTTTTTTCACTCCCTTCTCTCTCTCCGCTACTCCTGTCTACTTTCTTACACCTTCTCTCCCGCTTTCTACTTCCCCCTGACGGAGCAGCTTTGAATGATGGTGCTTTTATATTTTCTACCTGCCAAACATCTCAGTCAGTCCACAGCCCAGTTTGATTTTAAAAGAACATTTTTCCCCCTCCCTTGAAAGTCGACGGAATTGGTAAAAGTAAAAGTAAGAACTGAAAAATAAAAAGCAATGTACAATGTACAAATTCTATAAGTATTAATATTAATGCGCATGTGTGAATGTAGATCTGTTTAGGACTGTTGAGATGTGGAAAATCTGAAAACCAATAAAAAGAAATAAATAAAAAAGAAAGAAAGAAAGAAAGTCGAAAGAATTGGGTTCTGCAAATACTCCTTCAGATATGTGAAGCCAAGGTAGCTCGGCTGAGACTCGGAACTAAATGGATTTTCTGAATTATAAGGCCATTTGAAATCATTTCACGAGAACAGGGCCTCCCTGAATTGGCTTGAACAATTCAGTTGCTTTGGTGCCTGTGTAGGGCTGGTTTGGTTGTGAAGAAAGTTAGCACCCACCCCTCTTAGAAGAATGAAATATAGAATAGAAAATAGAACATAGAACATAGAAAATGTTCTGCTGGGCTCTATGGTATGAGTCTCCCGAAAATTCAAGGCTACAAATTTCAGACACACACACACACTTGAAAGTTCAAAAACAATGTTCTTTATCACAAAAATTCAAAAGAAACAAAGCACCCTTTTTGTATTGCAAAGAGCACTCGTCCCAAAACAACCTGGTAGTCTGTACAATCCCCTTAATCAGTCCTTAAGTATTTAGCTAGCAGCTGTGAAGGAACGTCACAGCCCTCCTTCTTCCACGAAGTGAAACCCCCCACACTTTGCTCTGCTTTGGTTTCAAAGTTGTGAAAGATCAACAAACAAAGTCTGGAAACAGCAGAGCACGGTCCTGAAGAAACAATGATCAGATAATCTTCCACAACAGCCAAGCCAGCATGCTGCTATTTACATCAGCAGCTCTATTTACTGGAGCCCCACCCAAACACAGGTGGCCTCTCTTATCTCCTGTAATATTTCTTCAATTGGTCTCTTCGATGCATAACTCTGAGCATGCGTGGGTCTAACACTTCCTCATCCAAATCGACCGAAGATAATGGAGATTGGCTTCCTGGGCTGTGAGCCAAGGCCCCCTCTTCCAAGTCTCCCCCACCTTCTTCTTCGTCCAAGGAAGCTGCACTACCTGACTCTGTCAGCAATAAAACAGGCCTATGACATGTTGATGTTTCCCCTGCATCAACCTCCACATTCCTTGGGGCAGGAGCTGGGCCAGAGCCAACCACAACATAAAATAGAAAATTGATCTTCTCTTCACTCTTTCTAGAATCTCCACATCCTTTTTACATCATGGCGAGCAAAACTGAATGCGGTATCCCAAGTATGGCCATACCAAGGCATTATAAAATGGTACAAAGATCACACCAGAGTGCCTTCCATCCCCAGTCCCAATATTTCTCTTTTACTAGTATCATGTATATAAATATTATTATATTTACTTATTTATTGCATGTTTATGCCGCCCCTCTCTGAGGACTCTGTATACCATCAATACCTACTTGATAAAAGAACAGAGTTGGAAGGGACCTTGGAGGTCTTCTAGTTCAGCCCTCTGCTTGGGCAGGAGACTCTACACTACTTCAGAGAAATGGTTATCCAATTTCTTCTTAAAAACGTCCAGTGTTCGAGCATTCATAATGTCTGGAGGCAAGTAGTTCCATGGACTAATTGTTCTAATTGTCAGGAAATTCCTCCTTAGTTCTAAGTTGCTTCTCTCCTTGATTAGTTTCCACCCATTGCTTCTAATTCTACTCTCAGGTGCTTCGGAGAATAGTTTGACTCCCTCTTCTTTTGGGCAACCCTTGAGATATTGGAACACTGCTATCATGTCTCCGCTAGTCCTTATTTTCATTAAACTAGACATACCCAGTTCCTGCAATTTCTTCATATGTTTTAGCCTCCAGTCCCCTAATCATCTTTGTTGTTCTTTTCTGCACTCTTTCTAGAGTCTCCACATCCTTTTTACATCGTGCCGAGAACAACTGAATGCAGTATCCCAAGTGTGGCCTTACCAAGGCATTATAAAGTGGTACAAAGATCATACCAGAGTTCTCCCATCTCCGGTCCTAATGTTTCTTTTTTACTAGTATCATGTATATATATGTTATTATTTCTCTGTGTACCACCAATACGTACTTGATAAAACAAACAAATAAATCTTGATTCTATCCCTTACCTATCAGCAGAGCTCATCACATGGCACAAGCAAGCCCCTTCATTACATCATCCAGCAAGGTTCCATCAAACTTGATTCAGACAAACATGATTCCCCATGGGATTCTGACAACAACCAATAGAATACATGTCCTTACCACAGGAACAGGAAGCTCAAGGGAAAGGCCCACAAGAAGGTATAAATAACACTCACGCTCTTCTCCATGTGGTCAGCTACCCCAGGATTTCAAACCCACGTGGTCCTGTGCACCATTAAACCATCCTTCCAAGCATCGAGTCTTCGGAGAGGGGCGGCATACAAATCTAATAAATTGAATTTAATTGAATTGAACCCATGTTTCCAGTGTCTTTCTCCCCACTTGGAACTGAACCCAGATGGCTATTTCTTCCAACAGTTGAATCTGTTCAATCTGATTTGAAAAAAAACACACACATTCCAACTGAGTCAGCTAGGAGGTCTAAATCAATTCAGATTATCGAGCGGAATGATATCAGGTTTCTGGATCAAGCCAACCCTCCAAATGGGATTTTGGTTCATCGACAACAGACCTCAGCATGGATTTGTGCAACATAGAAATCCATTAACCCTTCTTCGCACCGAGAGTAATTGGAAAATAAAATCTTTCAGGTCTTCCACCCAAGCTTATTTTCCAGCTTACTCCTCAAATCAGAAGAGCTTGAATTATCGTTTGATAATCAACTTTTTATTTTGTGCCATTTATTCTCCAATAACTCTTGCTTTCCTCATACAGATTCTTTTTAAAAAGGTTTCAACAGAAATCCTGCAGAATTTTTTTTTGTTTCATTTATAAATGGGAGGATATTCAAAAAAGTATCTATTTTCATGAATCAATTTGGGATAAATTAATAATAATAACAACAGAGTTGGAAGGGACCTTGGAGTTCAACTCCCTGCTTGGGCAGGAAACCTTACACCACTTCAGACAAATGGTTATCCAATCTCTTCTTAAAAACATCCAGTATTGGAGCATTCATAACCTCTGGAGGCAAGTAGTTCCATGGATTAATTGTTCTAATTGTCAGGAAATTCCTCCTTAGTTCTAAGTTGCTTCTTTCCTTGATTAGTTCTACCCTTTGCTTCTTGTTATACCCTCAAGGGCTTTGGAGAATAGTTTGACTCTCAGTTCTTTATTATTTATTTATTTTTATTTATTTATTTTGTCCAATACACAATGAGGGTTTTAGTGGGAATATATCTATATATACACATAGTAAAATGCATGATGAAGGTTATAGAGGAGATACTCATAGTAAAATATATCTAAGAAATAATAGAAAAGAAGGTATAGTAATAGAACATACCAGTGAAAGAATAGAAGAAGAGATATAGGAATAGAAGAAAGGTACAGGAGATATAGGAGAGCAATAGGTCAGGGGACGGAATAAAATAAATAATAATAACAACAGAGTTGGAAGGGGCCTTGGAGGTCTTCTAGTTCAACCCCCTGCTTGGGCAGGAGACCCTGCACTACTTCACACAAATTGTTATCCCACATCTTCTTAAAAACCTCCATTGATAGAGCATTCATGATTTCTGGGGGCAAGCTATTCCCATGGTCAATTGTTCTAACTGTCAGGAATTTTCTCCTTAATTCTTAGTTTGCACCCCTTAGTGTGAAAAACACCCAGTGGGCAAACAGGAAGTCCATTTTTTTCAAACTTCAAATTTGCCAATTTGGCCATTTCTTACTTCTCTTCTTGTTTAGTTTCCACCCATTGCTTCTTGTCCTACTCTCAGGTGCTTTGGAGAATAGACTGACTCCCTGTTCTTTGTGGCAACCCTGGAGATATTAGAACAATGGTATCATGTCTCCCCTGGTCCTGCAAGGATACACTCACATTCACACACACACAAACAAACACACATCTAAACATATGAGGTAGTCTTGTCTTCTGTTTTCTATGTTTCTTCCTGTTCCTTTGACATAATTTTGGTAATCTATTTAATACCACGATACCGTAGCTCTTTGTAACCAGTTAGATTTTAACTGTTGTTCTGTCGGGCTCTCTGGTAGAATCCTCCCAAAAATTCACAGGTACAAATTTCAGACACACACACATTTGAAAATTCAAAACAATGTTCTTTATAATGAAAATTCACTTAAACCAAGCCCTCTTTTGGTATAGCAAAGAGCACTCATCTCCAAACAAACTGGTAATTTGTACAAGTCCCTTATCAGTGCTGTGATACTTAGCTTACAGCTGTGACACAATTCACAGTCCTTCTTCTTTCACAAAGGGAAACACACTTTGCCCTGGTTTAGTTTCAAAGCGGGGAAAAATCACCACACAAAAGGTCAAAGTCAGTAAAGCAGTCACAAAACACAACGATCAGATAATCCTCCACAATGGCCAAACCCACAGGCTGCTATTTATAGCAGCCTCACTAATTACCACAGCCCCACCCAACCACAGGTGGACTCATTTTTTTTGATAATAATCTCTCAGTTGTTGTTGTCTATGCATCGCTCTCCGCATGCGTGGCTGTATCATTAACTCTTGTTCTGAATCCAAGGAGGAGCTAGATAATTGATCTCCTTCTGAGCTGTCTGCCACACTCTCCTCCACCCTGTCACTCATGTCTTCTTGGTCAGAGGAGCCTTCATCAGCAGATTCCACCGGGGGCAAAACAGGCCTGCAGTATGTGGATGTCTCCCCCACATCCACAGTCCTTGGGGCAGGAGCTGGGCCAGAGCTAACCACAACAACTGTATTGGTGGAAAACAGACACTTCCAAATGACCAGCCTTGCCTTTACACAAGTGTTTCCCAACTTTGGCAACTTGAAGATATCAGGACTTCAACTCCCAGAATTCCCCAGCCAGCATTCGCTGTCTGGGGAATTCTGGGAGTTGAAGTCCAAATGTCTTCAAGTTGCCAAGGCTGGTAAACACTGCTTTACACAATCCTGAACAGAGGTGGGAGGGATTCACATAATTTCTCTACCAGTTCACCCAGCACCGAAAATGTAAGTGCGCATGATGCACATGTTCACTTTGGTCATGCATGCACCATCCATGCATGCACTTTGCTCATGCATTTAACTTGCATGCAGCTGTCCACGCATGTGCTTTGCTCACATTCACAGTTTGCGCGCATGAGTATGGCTTGAAAGTGTGGCTAAAGAGGACAGCATAGCGCCAGGTCGCTACAACAGGTTTACCCAAACTGATTCGAACAAGCTGAATACCACCTCTGATCCTAAATCCAGCTTAAAATGTACCTGAAAATTACCTTTTTTAAATCAATACCATTTCATTACTATTTATTTTCAGATATTCGGTGCCGTTGAACGTTCTGTTGGTGGCTGTGTATCCTTTTTGCTCTCTCCTCACTTGAATAGAGTGTCAAAAAGTGCATTTTATTGTGACTCAATGGAGAAAAAAAATAGTTGCTTGGAAAAGGGACTTATTTTCTTTCTCCTTCTAACGCTCTCCACGCCCCCCCCCCCTTCTGAATAGATCCTTGAGTGTTTAACAATCTGGAAAGGATGAATTTTGCGATGTTGAAAAGGTTCACAGCACACTCAATTTTGAGCTCCTTGCTAATTTTAGGGAAGAAGAAAATAGTACTTTTGGAGAAATACTTAGACGAATTGGCTTAAGTGGATGCTTTTGTTATCACTGTTCTAATATATTGCACATTCCAACTGACAGGATTCAGAAGTGACACTTCAGTTGCATTATTGCTAGGTATTAAATGCAAGTGATCTTCATACCTTAAAATATTTTCCAGGTTTACTTAACATATATAGTAGCTATTCTTGCTGACAGCTACCTTTAGGAGGGGAAAAAAAAGTATAGGAAGAGGGATTTAGCTCAGGCTTTTGATGTAAGCGACTCTTTAAATAGCTCATCTCCCCATAATTTATTTATTTATTTGATTTTTATGCCGCCCTTCTCCTTAGACTCAGGGCGGCTTACAATATGTTAGCAATAGCACTTTTTAAAAACAGAGCCAGCATATTGCCCACACAATCCGGGTCCTCATTTTACCCACCTCAGAAGGATGGAAGGCTGAGTCAACCTTGAGCGGGTGATGAGATTTGAACCGCTGACCTTCAGATCTACAGTCAGCTTCAGTGGCCTGCAATACAGCACTCTACCTGCTGCACGACCCCGGCTCATATTTGTTTCTAGCACCTACTTATTTCCAATTTTTTCAACCCTATCTTGCAATTAACACCTGATTTGTTTGTAATATTTGTACACAACTGGCCAATTATAGCCAAAATTAGTAGATCTAGTTTCCATCTTTCCCATATCTCTCCATATATATCCCCCCCCCTCCTGCATTTCTTGTTTTAAAATTCTTTATTTGGAAGATCTGAAATCTAAAGCCTAGCATCCATCTTACCTCCATTTTTTAAGGAGCCCAGTAGTTGAGTTCATATATTATAAGTGCCATGGTGGTGAAGAATAACTCACTGATCACCCCAATGACTCAAGATTGACTCAACCTTCCATCCTTCTGAGGTAAAATGAAGATCCAGATTGTTGGGGAGAAATATGCTGACTCCGTGTTCTGAGTCTGGTTTCTATGGCTGGGATACACATTGTAAAACAATCAAGTAGCCTGCAAGTTCCAACTACACAGGATATCATGCCTAATCAACAACCATTAACTAATCAGCACACTTCAGCTACATCAACGACCCCAGGTGTTACCCCACTGACTCACCAGGAAGTTTCTACACAGCAGGCAATTGCTGAGCCATCAAACCACACCCAGCCACCAGTATTTATAGAAGGAAGGCAGCTCAGGCATATATCTGAGTTCGGGTTTTGCCCCGTGTAATATTTTGAGTGTCTATGCGCCGTTTCGGTGAAATCACATTCACCCTCATCAGGCTGAAGTTTCAAGCTTCGTGCTGTTGTAAATATGGAATGTTTGCAACTGCCATTTCTTCCTTGTATATAGTGTTAGGGGTGGAGATTTGGTTTGAATGTAGCAAATAGATTGGGTGACTATGTTTTAGTGATCTGATTGGTTGGTGGAATCATAATTGCTAGAAGGATTGACATGGTGATTATTATGAAGTGTTTTTTTTGTTTAAGGCTGGTTTCCAAATCTCTGGTAGGCGGGACGTATCATCCCTTTTATTTATGCAGAGGGGGTGTTTCTCAATCTCTATAGCTTCTAAAATAATTCTTCTATATAATTTTTCTGTTTTGGAAAATAATTTGGTTTTTTCAAAGTCAATTTCGTGCCCTGTTTTTTTAATGTGCTGGACAAGGGAGGAAGTCTTTTCTTCTTTTTTAACTGCATTCTTATGTTCTGCAATGCGTGCACTTACTCTTCGATTGGTTTGTCCAATGTATGTGGCTGCACATGTTTTGCAAGGGATTTCATAGGTTCCTTGGTGTTCTAATTGGATAAAACCCCAAAAGATAAAATCCAATTAGAACACCAAGGAATCTAAGAAATCCCTTCTCAGGCGAACACTGCGAGACCTAGCTGCAAACAGAACACTACAGCAAAAGAATAATCATGGAAGCAATCGAGATAGAAAAACATCCCCAAAATATGAACAAGCGGGATGATACCTCTCGCTTACCAGACATCTGGAAACCAGCCCTCAAACATATCCCAGCCATAGAAACCAGACTCAGAACACACATTGTAAAGCAATCAAGCAGCCTGCAAGTTCCAACTACTCAGGATATCACGCCCAATCTACAACCATTAACTAATCAGCATACCTCAGCTACATCAATGACCCCAATTGTTACCCCACTGACTCACCAGGAAGTTTCTACACAGCAGGCAATTGCTGAGCCATCAAACCACACTCAGCCACCAGTATTTATAGAAGGAATGCAGCTCAGGTCTCGCTGTGTTCGCCTGAGAAGAAGGACAGAAACACCAGCCTGAAGATGACGAGTGAGACCTCGTCGAAACGTCGCCAGAAATTTCCAAATTCTACACAGGGGCGGCATATAAATCTAATAAATAATAATAATAATAATAATGATGATGATGATGATGATGATGATGATGATGTTTGTTTGTTTGTTTGCAAAATTTATATGCTGGCCAACCCCAATTGGACTCTGGGGAGCTTACAAAATAACAGCAGTTAAAAGGCAATATAAAATACATTAATATTATTGAAAACTGGTCTTTGCTTGCATAAATCATCTCTCTCAGAAGTGTGCCCATTGACAAAGCCATCCAATACCAAAAAAATATTATGATCAGAGAGTGGACATAGTAGGGGAAAAAACTTTGAGAGAAATATGCAAGAACCATTCTCTAGAAATATTTTTTATATATATTCGTGGTGATGGTGAAATACACTGTATTCAGAAATAGCTCAGGTGAATACCTCCTTGTTCACTGGGCTATAAAATGGAGAGAGAGGGATGGAATCAGACTTGCAAGACTGTGTCATTGCAACTTATATTAATAAAAAAATACAGTCCGGTATTCCTGTGGAGTTGATTTTCTGGTCTGGTCTACTTAATGGGTTTGACAGGGAGTTCAAATGATGTTATCTCATGTGATCTGCCTATAAATGTCTGTCAGACATGAGATATGAGCAAGTCAGTAAATATTACATTAGGAAGGATATCAAAGAAAACCCGATGGTAAAATCCCTTCAGGTATTTGAAATGAAAAACTCAGTTTCATCTAATTGCTCTGTGGTTCAGATCACCCTGTTAAGCAATTACTTTACAAGACTTGCTGCAGAAATTGCTTAGCGATTTTACTGGGCAAATCCAGCACTGGGCTAAACTTGCTTTGTTGTCTCCAAATGCTTGGTTTGCTATATTTTAACATACAATACTTGGGCGCCTTCCTCGATCCATAGCTCACATTAGAGAACCATCTTTCAGCTGTGGTGAGGGGGACATTTGCCCAGGTTCGCCTGGTGCACCAGTTGCGACCCTATTTGGACTAGGACTCATTGCTCACAGTCACTCATGCCCTCATCACCTCGAGATTTGACTACTGTAATGCTCTCTACTTGAGGCTACCCTTGAAAAGTGTCCGGAAACTTCAGATTGTGCATAATGCAACTGCAAGAGCAATCATGGGCTTCTCAAGGCATGCCCATGTTACACCAACACTCTGCAGTCTGCATTGGTTGCCGATCAATTTCTGGTCACAATTCAAAGTGTTGGTTATGACCTATAAAGCCCTTCATGGCATCGGACCAGAATATCTCCCGGACCGCCTTCTGCCGCACGAATCCCAGCGACCGGTTAGGTCCCACAGAGTTGGCCTTCTCCGGGTCCCGTCAACTAAACAATGTCGTTTGGCGGGACCCAGGAGAAGAGCCTTCTCTGTGGTGGCCCCAACCCTTAGACTATCTACGATTCACCTCTCCAGGTTCGTAAGAGGTCAGTAAGGGGCGTACATAAGTGCACCAGTGTGCCTTTCGTCCCTTGTCCAATTGTCTTTCCTTTATCTTATATATCATATATATTTTCTTCATTTCTTATATCTTTTCCTCAATTTTTATATTTTGCTTTATATATATTACCTCATGTCTATTCTCTACTATATGTATTGTGTATTGGACAAAATAAATACATAATCTGAATCTGAAGTTAGTTGGGAGAAAGATCAAAAGCAACGTGAGAAAATATTATTTTACTGAAAGAGTAGTAGATCCTTGGAACAAACTTCCAGCAGACGTGGTTGGTAAATCCACAGTAACTGAATTTAAACATGCCTGGGATAAACATATATTCCTCCTAAGATAAAATACAGGAAATAGTATAAGGGCAGACTAGATGGACCATGAGGTCTTTTTCTGCCGTCAGTCTCCTATGTTTCTAATAAAAATAAAATAATAAAAATAAAATAAATAAAATTTAAAAATATTAAAGTGCCTTTCAACTTTTCAGCTAAAGAACCTTTCTCTTAGTTGAGAAATCTAGAATTGTGGCCCAAGCAGTAACGGTATCTTAAATGAACCAAAAGATCTTTTATTTATACAATAGAATTTTGTATTTCTCTGCAATGTAGATTTTTATACCATATTATTTATAATCTAAAACAGCATTGGGAAATACCTGGGTTTGCAAAAATGCAACACTCAGCAGCTGAGTTGCAGTTTTCATTTATAACATTCGTAACTCCAGAAATGTGGGATATGCAAAAACGGTACATGAACACCAAACAATGGCAATACACATCATGTTATGTTATACATTGCAACTTTTGCTGAGGACCGTTTTGATGCTTGCGTTTATTTTATTTATTTAGTTATTTATTTTATTTATTTCTTTGTCCAATACACAATACATATTGAAGAGAATAGACATGTAGTAATATATATAAAGAAAAGGATAGAAGAAAAGATATAAAAATAGAGGAGAAGATATATGAAAGGAAGAAAAGATATATGAGATAAAGGAGAGACAATTGGACAGGGGACGAAAGGCACACTGGTGCACTTATGTACACCCCTTACTAACGTCTTGGGAACATGGATAGGTCAACCGTGGATAGTCTAAAGGGAAAATGTTGGGGGTTAGGGGTTGACACTACTGAGTCCGGTAATGAGTTCCACACTTTGACAACTCGATTGCTAAAGTCATATAACTGTAAATATGTACAGTGATACAGTGTTCCCTCTAATTTTTTGGGGGGTGGGCAGAAAAGTATAGTGTCTGAGCGGCAGTCCCTTCGAGACTGGGCGGCACAGAAATAATAAATAAATAAATAAATAAATAAATAAATAAATAAATAAATAAACAAACAAACAAACAAACAAACAAACAAACAAACAAACAAACAAACAAATAAAAAACCCACCCTGTTTTGCCTCAGAGAATTTCAAAATAAAATACTGTATTGTGTGTCTATAACAGTGAGCTCATAATAGGGCAACTCTATCAATATCAAAATGCCACTTAAATAGTTGAGCTAGTTTCAAACTAGATTTTGATTTTCTTTCTCTCTTCCTTACTCCCATTCTTTTTCTTTCTCTTTTCCTTCCTCTCTTTTTTCTATCTGTTTCTCTCTCTTCCTCTCTTCCTCTCTTCCTCTCTTCCTCTCTCTCTCCTTCCCTCTCACTCTTTCCCTCTCGGCTTCTGGGCAGGTTTGGAAAACTCTGAGTTGATGATGATTTTTAAGTGAGCGATTGCTCACTGCTCAGCTTAGAGGGAACTATGCAGTGATACCTCGTCTTACAAACTTAATTGGTTCCGGGACGAGGTTTGTAAGGTGAAAAGTTTGTAAGATGAAACAATGTTTCCCATAGGAATCAATGGAAAAGCGATTAATGCATGCAAACCCAAAACTCACCCCTTTTGCCAGCCGAAGCCCCTGTTTTTGTGCTGCTGGGATTCCCCTGACGCTCCCCTCCATGGGAAACCCTACCTCTGGACTTCCGTGTTTTTGTGATGCTGCGATTTTGCTGAGGCTCCCCTCGCTGGGAAACCCCACCTCCGGACTTCCGTTGCCAGAAAAGCACCCATTTTTGTGCTGCTGGAATTCCCCTGCAGCATTGCAAAAACACGGAAGTCCGGAGGTGGTGTTTCCCATGGAGGGGAGCCTCAGGGGAATCCCAGCAGCGCAAAAACAGGTGCTTCGTTGGCAACAGAAGTCCAGAGACGGGGCTTGGGTTTGTAAGGTGAAAATAGTTTGGAAGAAGAGGCAAAAAAATCTTTAACCCCGGGTTTGTATCTCGACAAGTTTGTATGACGAGGGGTTTGTAAGACGAGGTATCACTGTACATATACAATACCTGTTTTGCCTTTTCAAAAAAAATGAATTTACTTAAGAAATAAAATACAATTATGACCTGTGATGATTCTGCTCCCATTTCCCCCTGCAAGATTTATGTTGTAAATCACTTCTCATTTCACTGACATTGTGCGTATATCCCTGTTTTAATTTATATGATGTTTGCAAAATGGAAACTGTTGGGAATATTGTAAATCCTTTTATTAGGGTAGCATACATAATGTTCTATTCCCTTGTCAGGTGGCATAAAAGACTCTTCAGAATAACTAGCCTTTTCTTCCTGCATAACTGCATACAGTTGAAAATGTAATTGAAATTATCCAAACTTTTTTTTACAATTACATTTTAATTAATGTTGTTACTATTTTGAAGTACATCCAGGGGTTATGATGCTATTGACACAAATACGACTAAAATATGTACAACTCCGAGCAGTTTGGGATTGTTGACTGTTTCTGTTTTGTAGCTGTAGTTGAACACAAATACAAGAAAATAAGTTGCTAGCATTGTCCCATGTCTGTGGAGAAAACTGTGGCTGCCTTCCCAATTCTTAATCCTAGTCAGTTACAGAGATGTCCCAAGAATGTTCTCCTGTCTGCAGCAGAGATACTTAATGTTGGAAAGGCAGGGATATGTTGCAATATCTAGTTTGGCATTCTTTGGATAGAAATGATATTTCTTTCTTTCTTTCTTTCTTTCTTTCTTTCTTTCTTTCTTTCTTTCTTTCCTTCCTTCCTTCCTTTCCTCCCTCCCTTCTTTCCTCCCTCCCACTCTCTTTCCTTCCTTTATTTTCTCATCTCTCTTCCCTCCCTCCCTTCTTCCTTCCTTCCTTCCTTTCCTCCCTCCCTTCTTTCCTCCCTCCCTCTCTCTTTCCTTCCTTTCTTTTCTCATCTCTCTTCCCTCCCTCCATTCTTCCTTCCTTCCCTCCCTCCCTCTCTCTTTCCTTCCTCCTTTTTCTCATCTCTCTATCCTCCTCCTCTCCTTCCTTCCTTCCTTCCCTCTTTCCTTCTTTCCTTGCTTTCCTCCCTTCTTTCATCCCTCCCTCTCTCTTTCCTTCCTTCTTTTTCTCATCTCTCTATCCGCCTCCCCTCCTTCCTTCCTCCCTCCCTCTCTCTCTCTCTCCCTCCCTCCCTCCCTCCGTTCTTTTTTCCATGCTAGAAATATATATAATGCTTACTCAACAGAGCCGGACAATCCATTGTACACAAATCAAACAAAACATCCTTGTATCTTCTCTTAGCATGGGGATATATCTACTTTAAAAATCCAAATCCATTTTCATTTGCAGCTTTTGCTGCTCTAGTGGTTAAGGCAACAGGCTAGAAAACAGATTGCGAGTTAGTCCTAAGTCAGCCAGAAGGTTTTGGGCCAGCCATTCTCTCTCACTCCAGCTGACCTCACAGGATTGTTGAAAAGCGGAGGAGGAAATTTGTGTGTTGGATATATTCACCACTTTGAGTTATTTGTGAAAATAATAAAGGTGGGATATAAAATAAATAAATATAGATAGATAGATAGATAGATAGATAGATAGATAGATAGATAGATGATAGAGATTGATAGATAGATGATAAATTGATAGATAGATAGATAGATAGATAGATAGATAGATGATAGAGATAGATAGATAGATAGATAGATAGATAGATAGATAGATAGATAGATGATAGAGATAGATAGATAGATAGATAGATAGATAG